>NC_041399.2:159744378-159981878 GCF_900747795.2 Erpetoichthys calabaricus
CTTGCTGCGTTCAGTCACTTCACGTGAGCCGCTCTCTTGTGTGATGTTGCGATATCGACGGGTTTATTTAATGTTAGCTAAGACCCGGCAGTTAAAAGTTTCTCGCTACAGCAATTTTAACTCTGTTACAAAGTGATGCAAACTCTCGTTTATACCTCGTGTCTTCTCATTAAACTTGTATCTCGCGAATATGGCATTGCAAACGGCAGCGGGAGTGTTTCTATAAAGTTAATTTAAGGTTAGGTTTATACTGTGCTTTTTTATACCTCGTGTCTTCTCATTAAACTTGTATCTCGCGAATATGGTATTGCAAACGGCAGCGGGAGCGTTTCTATAAAGTTAATTTAGACTTACGGTTTACACCGTGCTTTTTTATACCTCGTGTCTTATGAAGATGCTTGTATGCGTCACTCACTCGCTTCTTATTGTTTCGCTGCCTTGTCAATTGTGTAATGAGTGTTTTCTTCAGTGCTCTTTGGGGCTCCTCCTTCTTTTCTACGTACTGAGTTCACAGTCAGTTCACGTGATTATGTGGGAGGCGTGATGACGCGACACGCAACTCAGTCTCCTACGGCCATCTTGCTGCCTTCCATTACAGTATATGGACAAAAAAGAGGTTCCAGTTATGACCATTACGCGTATAATTTTGAAATGAAACCTGCCTAACTTTTGTAAGTAAGCTGTAAGGAATGAGCCTGCCAAATTTCAGCCTTCCACCTACACGGGAAGTTGGAGAATTAGTGATGAGTGAGTCAGTCAGTCAGTGAGTGAGTGAGTCAGTCAGTCAGTCAGTGAGGGCTTTGCCTTTTATTATTATAGATATAGTAATAGCACCAAACAGATGGGCCTGAAATAGAACAAAGCATAAATATGGAAGTATTCATTAATCTAACAAGCACACAGATGAAATTTTACACCACATACCATTATGCATTTTTTAATGATACACTCTAAATTTGCCAGGTTTAGCACATCACTTTAAAATTCAGAGTATGCTTCCAGGTCACAAAAAATCAACAGTGGATGAGTTCAGAAAACAACAATGTAAAATGGCATACCTAATTAGTATTGCAATTTTTTGTTCTTTCAAATTGCTATTTTTTCTTTTACCTTTGATTTCTCTGGCAATCAACTGAAGCAAGTCTTTAAACACCCTTTAACCCCAATGTAATTTATATAAGTGCCTGAGTACATTTGAAAAATGTGGCATTTGAAAATTGAAATTGCATGTAATCAAGTAAAATTATGCATATTTTCTATTTTAATTGTCTAAATAATATTGTAAATACATTAAAGGTACTATCAAATGCAAATCATCACCATACTCCACATAGTGGGTACCAAATTCTAATCTTTTTTAAATGTGTGTGGCATATTTTTAAGTTTATTGCTGATATGATTTACATTGTCCACTAGCAGTAGCAAGCAGATTGGAAATAAAAACAAGCCAGATGCCCCTACATTGAGTCTGAAGGTGACATAAACATACATATTGCCTAAACAGCAAACAGACAAACAAGTAACCAATACTCTATAGAATTAACCAACTTTTCAGATTAATAGAATATAGCACTAATATATTGTATTCATGCCCTGTGGTGGGCTGGCGCCCTGCCTGGGGTTTGTTTCCTGCCTTGTGCCCTCTGTTGGCTGGGATTGGCTCCAGCACACCCCCGTGACCCTGTAGTTAGGATATAGCAGGTTGGATAATGGATGGATGGATATGGTATTCAGCAGCCTCACAGGCAAAGAAAAACAAGGACAAGAAGGAATCCCAAATAGTGAATAAGTGCAAAAGGGGTGATAGGCCTCCAAAAAGACCCATAAACCAGTTGAAAAACTTACTAGTAAGCTTAGATGGGCCTCATCCCAGGCAGCCTGCCCTGAAACTCCCCAGGCAGGTTTTGGCCTACACCCACCCAAAATGGGAAACTGGCTTATCAAATTTAAAATATGCATAAAATGTTCAAAAATGCTCTTTAAGGTAGAGAAAGAGATTTATTTGTATAAACAAAAAAGAAGCACAAAAATAAGACAGACCATCAAAGTCCATAAACCAGAACCAAAATAATCAAAATACCAGAAAAATTAAAGGAATAAAACTCAACTAGAAATGCAATCCACAACAATCAAAGATGCTCTGAGGGAATCTATTTATATCACAATGTAAATGAGATGGGCGGTCTCTCTGGTCTGACATAATGGAGCCCCCTGCCTCTTGGGTGTTCAACCATAGAATACAGGGAACATAGCAAGGAAAGTAATGTGCACAATGTAAAATTACTAAATAATATTTAAATAAAACAATAATAAGAAAAATAACAAGTGACATGAAAATAATAAACATTGGACTTTAATCAGCTTTAGAACAGTCTCTCATGAAATAAATATAATTACATATTTATTGGGGAAATTGGGAAGAAAGACATTTACAGCTTTAAAAAATGTTAAATGCAAGTTCACCTTGCAAGTCTTTTCGACAGTCTTTAAACTATGCTGCAAAAACAAATAAAATATAGAACTTCCTATTTCAAACATGTTAAATAACTCAAAATATGTAACCAACATTACAGCATGGACAGTTTTTGTATGATCACAGAAGCCATTTGATTGTTTTCCGACAAGTGTAAGGACATTCATTCTGACTCGGGTCCAGCCATGGTTTAATGAAGTAAATGGTAAAGAAGTGTTCACATAAAGAAGTGTTGCCTTTACTGTGGCTAAGATTCTGCCTTTGGATCAGACAGTATTTATAAGAACAGAGAGCAAGATGCTATGATTCACATCCCTGTTGGCTGCTATCCATTCTACACGGACATCTCCTGTAAGCAAGCCATTATCTTGTTAATGTATGGCCTTTTTTGCATTCAAAAGGGATTTAAACTACTTTTGAATCTAATATTTGTTTAAAAAATTATTTGTCAATGTATACTCTGAAAGAGAAATAAGAGCTTTGAAGGGTATTCATTTTGACAGTACTAATTCCCTCAGGCAGAGTACTGAATAGATGACCAGGTTTTGATATCTTATTTGATGCATTCCATCACACTGCAGAATTTAAATTTGAGTTACCGTATATAGGACAGCTGAACTGTTGTGAGTCAATCAAGGAAAAGTGATCTAATCCAACATGATGTGCAAGATAGTCAATGGAGAAAAGTACTTTCTTATTACAATTACTTTAACCTGAAGATTCTGAAAAATTCTTTCAACAGATTTTTAAAAAATTGGCAATGCTGAGCATGTATCTAAGATGTAAACAGCCATGTCATCTGCAAATACAGATACTTTTTATTCAGTTTCTTCCCTTTTAATCCCCTTTTGTTGCGATTGTGACCAAAGACATTTAGAAAGAGATTCTATAGCCAGTGCAAAAAGCACTGGCAATAGTGGACAGCCATCTCTGATTTCATGTTAAATACCTAGAATAGAATGTAGTAACTTCCTCAAACATTTAAATTAGATCCCAGCCCAAATTTTCATACTACAGTAAAGAAATATCCCCATTTCACTCAATCAGAAGGTTTTTTTTTTTTTTGTGCACCCAGCGATAACAACACCTCTGGTAGCTCAGGGAACGTAGAAGTAATATTTGAAAATTAATTGAAAGTTAGGCAATAGATGCAGTATCTACATTTAACAAATACAGTTTGTTCTTGTGCTACTATAAAAGAAAACATATTCTCTATTTTTATTACCTTTTATTTGGAAAGAAAATATTAGAAGTTCTGAGAAAGTTATATATAAATCCTCAAAAAAGAGTATTTGATTTTTTTCAATTTCAAATAATACACATTGCTTTTCCACCAAGTTACATAAGCTGGATAGGAATTCTTCCATTTGAACAAAAGAAGTCTTTGTGCAGAGAGTGGGATGAAAGATATTATAACAGATTTTCCACAGCACACTTTTATCTCATCTGGTATTACTCCAGACGCTGCTGCTTGACTTTAAAGCCAAAGCTTTCTGATATAGAAAACATTTTGGCCAAAATGGTTTAAGTGTAGGACATTCCTAAAATATGTGACCTAGAAAGGCAGACTCATCATCTCAAGTTAGGTCTTGCTAAAAGACAATTTTAGACAACATATGTATCGCTAATGAACAACTTTTACTTGAATTAGGTTGTTCTTTGCAAACATTGTACTAGAGTATATTAAGAATAGCTACATTTCATTTCTTTTCTTACATTTTATTTGACAGATCCCTTTGCCTCTTTTATCTTTGCTGAAATCATTAAAGGTAAAGTAGGTAAATTTTTTTCATATATTCTTGAGGAGCTGTATAAATCTCTTTCCACACAGTCAGTATCATACACACTTTGGAAGAATATTCTTTATCATAATATTAATTCTGCCAGCTAAACTGAGATAGAGGACCATCTATAACATCTTGTTTGGTGTCTTCTTTCCAGGCATTTAAACTGTTCTAATAAAGACAGCAGAATGTTATCCAGCCTGATCTGACGTGCCAAAAGATTAACTGGAAAAAGCTTGCCTTTCTCTATACTTATATAAAACTTTTGACAAGAGCTTAACATCATTATTCAGTAGTGAGACTGGCAATGGATGGAGACAAAGTGTTATATAACATTCTGAATTCTTGTGGCTTTTATGTTTTTTGTTGTTTTTGTACATTTTGAATTATCATTTTTCTTATTTTCATGTTATTTCAGTTACTTATGTTTATTATTGGTTAAATACTGTCTCTTGAAGTCTGTGTATATTCCTTGTGCTTTGTGGGTGGTTCCCCAAGGGTTTCTCCTTCTGGCTTTATATTCAAGCTAGAAGCAGAATTGGTTATTTAGGATTGCGTTGTTGGGAACTCCTAAATAAAAAAAGTCCCAATATGTAATCCAGAAAACAAAATCCTAAAGACAAAGCAAGACAATCAGAAAACCAGAGAAACAAATGATACTGAAGACAGAAAACAAAATGCCTGACTGCTAAATCCTGCTTCTAGCTCGAATATAATTCTAGAAGAAGGACTCAGCAACTATGACATCATGGTGGCCCCACCTCTTGGGGAACCACCAATAACGCATACACCAATAATAAACAAAATCAACAGAAATAAAATTAACAAAAACAAGTATCCAAAATGAACAAAAAAAACCACAAGAATTGGGGTTGTTATAAAACACCCAAGATTGTTTCTGATATGACAATGACATAAGCCAGTGGTTCCCAAACTCGGTTCTAGGGCCAAACTGTTGTTGCAGGTTTTTATTTTAGCCAACTTCCGTTTTTAAATGGACTCCCTGCCAAATTATGCGAGCTGTTATTTTCCACTTTCTGTGTTTTGGGGTCAATGTAAAGATTATAAAACTAAGTATGGTAAACTTTTAATAAAATGTACTAAGCAGTTATATGGGGATAATGTAATTTTTTTTCTTTCCTTTTTTCCAGGTGTTCTGATTATTTGATCTATAATTTATGAATCAGTGTGTGTAACACTGAAGTTGTTGAAGCCTTTCATCCTTTATTGTCATCTGCCTGGGTGTCTGGTCTGCTTTTTTTAAAATGTCACTATTAGGATATAATGAAAGGAGCAAACTACATAGAAAAAGGACAAAAATAGGAAAACAACAAAGCAGAGTTACGCATTTAAAGTTACAGCAAAAATTTATATATTTCTAAATGTCTTAGAAATGAAAAAATCTCACTGCTGTGTTTTTCTGAATGTAGAATAAGAGGAGAGAAAAAACACCAGCTAATTGAACTATTATCATCAATTGTGAATCTGTTTGGAACAAAAACCTGCAGCCACAGTGGGGCCTCAGGACTGAGTTTGGGAACTACTGATATAGGCTATAGTTGGTTGCCTTTTAAACAGTATATGCAATTTAGAAAATGGACAGGAAGATAATAAATATGTACACATATAAGTACAATTTTAACACATGTTCAGGTATCATTCTGACCACTGGCAACTCCTATGAAATAGCTTATATGTGTTGGATTTAATTTCACTGGCCTAGCTGATCATAAAATCTATTTGCATGGCAAACTAATTTTTAGGGCAGATGCTTAAGAACATTTTGCTCAGACTCTAATAGCGACAGAGATACAGAATTGTAATGACATCATTATAGCAGTTGGAGCATCTTAGACAGTGTTGCTCATAGCATTGGCAGTGAACAGTATGGTATCGTATACAGTACTGTATATAAAACGCACATTTTACTTGACAAGCTATTGATAACATCTATCATACCAAAGTACTGTATTCAATAAATGATGTATTTTATGTTTACTTTTTCTATACTTTTAAGATCTGAAAATAGAGTATGTTTCTTTATTTTAGAAACAGCTGTATTTGTAGAGAAAAGTTTATAACTGATATTCCATCGAACATCCCTTGCACTTTCAAGCAGGAAAAAGAGACCTGGCTAATCAGAAGTTTCAAGTAAACTGAGAAGAATTAAGCACAACACAAGTGGAATGTGTTTTATTACAGACTGTAGTTGACATATGATAGAATCCGAGACTAGTAAAAAAAAAAAAAAAAAACTCTATATAATAAATGGTAATATTAATATACCGTATATTAGCACTTTCCTTTAAGTATGCTTTATGGTGTGTTTTCTGTTGGTGCTCCAAAATTATGCTACATGTTAAAATTAATGTAACTTTGGTTATATTTTTACTATATTTATAATTGCTGTTTGACAATGCTGTTTGTTTAAAGTGCCAGTACACTTTATAAGAAGAAATAGTAATTGAAATTAATTTAATAGAACTGCAGCTACTGCTGCCGTTCTTGACCAAAGTTTTATTGCTCAAAGTCGTATCATTCTCAGTAGATATTTAAACAAAATATCTGAATATTTGCATGCTTATTTGTTTAACATAACATGAAAAAGGAAAACTCATTCAGTCATAGATAAGAATGGTAATTAATCAGTACTTCACCCAAAGCTTTAGAAGAAATATTCTAGTTAATTTGCCATCTACTATAATTACGTTAATGTTCAATTCCTGTTAATTACCCAAAAAAAGTAATTACTATTATTGCCTTTTAAATTGCCAAAGTACGTAATGACTATTATTTCCAATAAACTTATGTTACTACAATTACTATAAATGTTGGCTATAAAGACAAAATGGAAACTTGCTTTTTTAAATATTATAAGTAGCGGCGCAGCTTAGAATAGCTCTTAAAACATGTATTATTTCTTTTAAATACTGCATTTCAGATATTGTCGGTGATATTTCACTTTTTTCAATGAGACATGTTCATTCAGTCACCCTCAAAAATATCATGTAAATGTCTTTAAACAGATTGAGTTTTGTAAAATGAAATGTCAGTCTTCACTTTTGAGTTTAAATTAATAGACATTTGATATTAGAAGGCTGTCAAGGCAAAAAAAGGAGATTTCATTTTGTGACACTCTACCATTTAGAGTTTAGTGTGTCATTCACATTGTTGCCCTTGAAGTACATGTTGTCCAGTTTGTGAGAATTTTAAGATGTTGCCTGTCTATCTTTTTTCCCACTCTTGCAATGTTTATACACATTCTTTACCACAAGCCACTCTTGAAAGGCTCAGTTCTTCACATTTGTTTCAAATAGAAATATGTTCAGATACAAGTGAGAAATAGTATTTTTTTTTTGATGCATTTACCATGTATTCTTAAATACTTACTAATTCACAGTATTTTTTTATTCTCAATAAACATATAAACACCAGCCTGCATTAAGAATAAATGTCATTTTGTTTTAGTATTTTTTACTAATTAAATATTGTAATATGTAAAAAAAAAAGGTTAGAAGCTTGATGGAGAGCACAATTTTGACCTAAATTTAGGAAAATTGTATATTTCAAAACAAAACCCATGGGCAGTCAATGTACACATTAAACTGCTGCTTAACTGGATTTAGAAGCAATTGAATTTTTCTTTTTTTAATTGATTGTTCAAGATGATGACAACCACTTCTTCAGCCAGATCAAACATTCACACTCATCTTTCTATTATATAAAAAAAACCTAGGACGAGACAAGACTTTTTAGCCTGGGACAAGACGTAACTTTTTTAGGGAGATACTTTCAAGTCCTGTGAGACAAGACTTTGCGCCAAAAGATTTCACCACACCAGGGGCGGAAATAAAAGACAAAGAGTAGATGACAAAGTAGAACGTCATAAAGATTTCTTTAATGATGGCGCGATATACATGCAGAGCAGGTTAGAGATAATGAAAGTACTAAAATTTGAAAGTCTCAAAAACATGATAGTAAAGATCACATTAGCACAAACAAACGGAAATTATTACTCGGTGAAATAACGGATCCGAGAAAAGAGATCGAATATATTGTTCGGATTTAAACTTTAAGTCAGAGACATGTAGATCATCTAATTCGCATTGCCATCAGGAAAAAGTAGTGTTTCTTCCCAGTGAAGAGGCGTATCTGCGAGAATTAAAAGATTTGTTGTTTGGTGAAACTGAAATCCACATACGCGAGCGGCAGAGACGCTAAGTGGTTGGTGCGTAGTGCAGGCCCGGGGGGTTGGCGAGCAAAGCAAGCAGGGGGCAAAGCCCCCTAGTCTAAATAATAAAGCTCAGCTATTTAAAGCCAGGTGGACTCCCTTCCTCCCTGTCTTTTTGGTTTCTTGCTTTCTCTTTCTTTTTCATTTACAATTACATTTTTAACACCATTTCTCTTCTTCACTGTCTTGGCAGCAGTATACTCCTTAATAGAGAGGGGTCACAGCGGCCTTTCTGTCATCAAGTTTATCTTCCCTCTGCCTTCTGTCTGGGAGAGACATTTCCAATAAACCTTATGGATGTGCATGTGCAGTGTGAACCTTTCAGTTCTATTCTGGAGCTTGAAGGGTAGAACCCTTTTAAGTGACCCATTGTTTTTTATGTTTTTTTTTATGTGTGTGGCACAATTTAAACAGTACATGAATTTTTACATTCTGCAATTTTTGAGTCGTCATCTTCATTGTCATGAATCATGTTGAATACTTATCTACAGTATGACTTAATACTTTTCCCATTAAACACAGACTGGAAATTCATTCATATTTCTGTGTGTCTTAGGTGTTGAATATTAGATGTTGCAATGTCTTTTAAAACTGTCCTTTTGTGGTTGTACTGTAAATATGTTAATAGATCTTCATTTTGTGTGTTTTTATGCTATTATTGAGTGGGGATTTTATCATCACTAATGCCAGTAGCTTTATACATTGTGAAAATATATTATAAATTGCTATTCAGTATCTCTTCCTCGCTTTCTCACATGAAGTTTACTGCAGACTGTCTTGGACTGCCCTCCAATATTGATGCCATCACTCCAGTTTTTCATGACTTCTTTCATAGGCCTTCAATTACCTTTTTTGCCATGCATTCTATCTTCTCATTTAAACGGCCAGCTCCACCTCACACCATCCAATTATGGTCAGAGGCAACACCATTTACACTCACCAATGGACTAAAGCAGAGGAGGGGGTCTCATAAGTTCTTCTCTTCAGATGCTTCATCATCTCTCTCTCTTTCTGTCATACACACACACATACATACACACACCCTTCGGATGGCGTCCCAGGATGTCCCTGCTCCTTCTGACAGTATCCCTCTCCCAAGTCTGTGTGGTACCCCACCCCCACCCCAACCAATATTTTCATGACGGAAACACCACTGCAAACATGTCATAGAAGTGCTAGAGAAAGAAAGTAGAGGAACAACAAGACTGATTCCAGGAGTGGAAGGTATGGGTTGGAAGAAAACATTGAAGGAACTGAATATTTTTAATTTAAACTGATATTGAGAGACACCATGATTGAATTGTTCAGAAACTATGAAGGGAATTAATACAGTGAATCCAGGCCATTACTTTAAAATGTACTGCATTCTTCAACAAGAGCAGGTACGTAGATGGACCACAGATGGAACATGGATGGAACCATAAATTTTGAACAAACATTATTAGGTTTTTCTTCACACAGAAAACCATAAACACATGAAATTAGTCACCGAGTAATGTGGTAAATAGTACTCTGGGGACTTTCAAAACTTAAATCAATTTCATTTTGGAAAAATTAGGGGACTAGGATTGATAGACATGTTAGGATGAATGGTCTGTTTTCATCAAAACTGTTGCAATATTTCATTGTTGCATTTTACTGTAATGTTTTTTTAACTCAAAAGTGGTGTTAATATTACCATACATTCACTAAGGAAGGAAGGAGCCAAAGATACAGCAGAATGATTGCAGCAAAACAGATAAATATTGAATTGAATTTTACTTGACAAGCTATTGAATTTGTAGTAAACCTAAACTTACAAAACTTTTCAAAAATGAAACTGTGTTGTTAAGTGCTCAGTGAAACACATGTAATTCACCTAGAATGAAAAGTATTTAGTACAGTATGCAGAAGTACCTTTTTTCACCCTATATTTTCATCTCATTATCACAAGCAACTTTTCCTGATGAGATTTGTGGCAATGTTCCTCTCATCTGCAACCTTATGGCAGTGCCAGTGCTGGGACTACAGTTCCTGTTAGGTAGCAGGAGTGTGTAGGGGCTGATGGAAGGACACCTTTTTCCACATGTACATAATTTAAATATCACTTGCAAAAGCAGGATCTCATCTCACCATAGCATCTTTTCTCCTCTAATTTGGATTACATCTTTTGTCAAGGAGGAGTAAGTCATCAGTCATTAATTTTCCAACCCAGTTAGTTCTAAACAGGATCAGAGAGGTGTCCTGGAGCCTATCTCAGCTAGCACAGGGCATGAACAAACCCTGGACAGGGCACCAGTCCATCACAGGGCAAAAAACACTAGGACCAATTTTGGATCACCAATTCACCTAAGATGTATGTTTTTGGACTGTTGGAGGAAACAGCAGCACCCAGAGGAAACCCACAAAGACTGGGAAGAAACTACACACAGGGAGGACCTGGGATATGAACCGTGCGCTACCTCTACACCACCATGCCACCCAGGAGGAGTAAATCTTTTTGTCTATTATTGGGTAGTATTTAGCCATGTTGAATTTCCAAAAGGCACCAGCTCTTTGCTCTTCTTTAGGGTACAGAGCATTTTTAGCATTCATCCATACACCAAGCCTGTGAGCAACCAAACTAACCCATGCTCCTACTACACATGACAACCAAGACAACAAAACCATGGATAAAAGTCACCCTGAACATAGGGATAGCTGAAGAAAGACCTTGAACATTTCTGGTTACTACAGTATTTGAGTGGTGTTATTTTACATAAAATTCATTGCCAGATTTAGACCACCGGACATTGACAACGATGGCCTGGTGCTTGTTGATTAAACATGCTGATAGGAGTATCATTGTGCTGTGTACACATGACAGTAAATCAGATGACAATTTACCAGAGAAAAGCCTTGCATTTGTGAAAAGCAAACACTGCTGAGTCAAATAGCACTAAGACACAATGAAACAGAATGAATTATGATTTGTATAGCATTTTCTCCAGTTCAGGATATGGGAGAAAGAACAGCTGAGGATGGCATTAAATGTACTATTTCCTGTTAGCAGACATTTATGCAAATCCATTTTATGATGAGGCAGTTAAAATTTTAGGCTTTGATATACTACAGTGTTGTGATTTATAGCAATTTTAGATCAACCTTGAATCATCTTTATGTTTTATACCGCTGCTTACTAATATTACAGATTCTCCAACTGGAGCTGTTCTCTCCTACTGCAGATGCTTTTTACACTCCATTATTATAGCCAACCAGCCAAGGTTTAGTCTAACTTGATCTGTCTTTCTCTTCCCTATCACATGACTGAAATTACAACCAACCTCAACCTTTGCCTTATAATTCGTAAACCCACCCCCTTTTGGATGAGCCTTAATGAGCTACGTGTTTCATGTACCATCTACATGTTTGCTAGGGAACAGTACCTTTACATGCAGGACCAGAATTGGGTCCTAAGTACAGTGTTCACTTAGATTTATTATACGAATCATACTGTTGGATATTTCTTTGACTGTTCTTATTGCTTACACTAATTCACCAGAGGTAACACAGCTCCACAAAATGTTACAGAGGGTCAAAGTCCCAAGAGAATGAATAGCTAATATCTAATATTTAAATAATTATTCATGATAATTATGATGATTGTTTTAATGATAAAACCATTTTACTGTTTACAGTATCAAAACACTGGTCATAATTGTTTAATGTTAGCACTTCTTAACACTATATTAGCTAATTTTCAGGTAATCATAAAATAAACGATGTAGGGATATTGTAGTATGTATGTAGTGGAGTATTCCCTGTGATTGACTAAAGGTATGTAAAATGCTGCAAGCAGATAACTGTTGTGCTGACTTTTCTATAAATAAAAACTTTCACAAAGTCAGAAAACAGTTTACTGTGCATATAAAATTAACAAATGACACATACTGCCAAACTGACTAGTTCTTATTTTTGCATGCTTCAGATGTCAGCATCACATAATCATTTAAAAACAGAAACATGTGCAAAGGAGTTAGTTACAGTGACTCAGCCCCCTGCCCCTTTCCCCTCATTGACCCGAATGCCATTTTCTCCCATCAGGACCTAACAAGCTTGGTCCTCCTTTTCATGGTAGGATAAAAAGCAGTGACAAGCAATGTACCTTATTAAAGATAGATAGGCTACTGCTTACTATTCCATATACTGTAGTAATAAAGCATGCTCAACGATAATTATTGGTATTAATTCTACAGGAAATTTATAACAAATGTTTGTGTTCTGTGTATGATGGTTTGTATTAAATTACATTACGCACAAGCTATACATGTTTAGTTTGCTTCTAATGCTAGATTTTCCTGCTGGTTTGTTACGGTTGTCAGCTGCTCCTCACATTCAAAACACAGAGATTTATAAAATGACTGCTTTTCACAGTGCACAGCATTTTCTGCCTTTATCTCTGATGTATTGCAATCAAGCAAAGCATCTTAAAACCTTAGGTACCCATGAGAGTGCACCCCCATGTTGGCATGTGTGTCTGCTCACTCTGAGAGGAAAAAGGGGAGACTGATTTTGGCAGTTCCATCTGAGTTCAGTCATGTCAGGAATACTAATAGTATTGAGACTATTTAATTCTCACTATTCCTTTCCAATGAATAGTGCCCAAGCAATGCAGTGTATATTCAAAGTGTTTAATGCTAGTTTAGTGTTTCAGTTTCCTGAAAACTGATGCCACATTGCATGAATCCAAGTCCAAACTCAGAATTCTCTACGGACAGGTATGGCTGTCTGATTCTGATCCTGCCAGGAAAGATACTGTATCACTATAAACAGATGAAGTCACTGTAGTCTTTTAAACCATAGCATCCAAAAGGAATTTTCTTGCTATAATAATCCAAAAATTGGCAACACCTAGAAAGCAAATGGATATTATTAATTTTCTTCTGTTTTTGTAACTGAGAGGTCTTAGTAAATATACTATATAAAACCATTATACATTATTTTTCAATGCTGTGGATCAGAGTAATCACTTTTCCTTGAAGGTCTAATACATAAAAAATGGTAATATATGGTACCAGATCATACATTCTAGTAGCTTTGTGAATATCAGACCTGAAATAGGCACTTTGCAGAAGGAAAAAAAATTATTATTTTGATGTTCCATTTTACTGTTATTTCAATTTGGTATTTCATATTACTAAAAGGAAATTATTTGGTTTACTCTTTCATTTTGTTAAAAGGTTTTATATTTGGAAAATAAAGCATTTGTGCATTACATAGGTGGTGTGGTGTCCATTCTGATAATCCATCATGATCAGCATATATAGTAATATCCCTGGAGTTATTTTTCAAATGTAAAGGTAAATTAAAAATACAGAAATAAAAGTAAGTAATCTGAGTCCAGGATTAAAATATAACAAATCCTGCCCAACTCTTACTCCTCAATTGAACCACTGCCCACCAAAATGTCTGTGCATTTCACTTTTCAAGGATCTTAAGCCAGATGTAAACTCACATCTGTTTATATTTTCTTACGTTTTTCACTAAATATGTGTGAACTATATATATATATATACAGTATATATATATATATATATATATATATATATATATATATATATATATATATATATATATACACACACACACACACACAGTGGTGTTCATTAGTTTACATACCCTGGCAGAATTTGTGAAATATTGTTCCATTGTGTAACTCTAACAAACAAATGATCCTGGCAGTTGTGGCTGAAGTATTGGTTGGTCTGCCTGACCGTGGCTTGGTAACAACAGAACCCCCACCTTTCCACTTTTCGTCAGAGTTTGAACACTAATAGGCATTTTCAAATCTCTGGATATCTTTCTATATCCTTTTCCTGATTTATACAATTCAACAACCTTTTCTCACAGGTACTCTGATAGTTCTTGTGGCCATGGCTTAGTATCCAGCAAAGTCAGTGCAGTTCTGGATGAATTTAAATTGACTATTTATACACAGACACTGAGTACAATTAAAGAAGTTACAGGTGTGGACACTTCACCTTAATTACCCTTAATTTAGACCTGTGTATGTCAACTTGTGTGTATATTATCAGCCCCAACATTCAAGGTTATGTAAATGTTTGATCAGGCCCATTTGAGTGAATTCAGTTATCATTAGAAAAGGGCACACACAATTATGTGATGATAAATTGCTTTGCCTGAGCACACTCTATAATTGAAAGGAAGGCTTTCTGCATGATTAATTATAGCTTCCAAACAATGGACAATATTTCACAAATTCTGACAGGGTATGTTAGCTCATATATATATATATATATATATATATATATATATATATATATATATATATATATACTTTATGTTAAGCAAATGTACAGTGCATGTTAGTTTTGTCAGAAATAACTCTTAGTTGTCATATTCACAGCTATATTTACATGAAAACAAAACACAGGACATTTACTTAATTATTAATTAGTGAATTTATACATTTCTGTCAGAGCCAAATTCCTAATGCACTTCCATTCTGTTTCAATTGGCTATCTAATTGAGAGCACACATTAAAAATTCCAGTTGTTATCCCTTTTTTCCATTAGATTTATTTAATCAAATATTCAAATGAACACATTAAATCATGTACCTTTCAAAATAACATATAAACTATATATTTACCAAAACAAACTAAACAATAAAGATGTAAGAATACCTAAAATAAGAATCTTTATTATATTAACCTAAATCCATTTAATCAAATAAAAATGTACTGGAAAAATCTATGCCTACCAAATAAGTCACTATTAAAGTTTGTTTGTGTTGCCCCTATGTTATATGCATTTTCACTAAACAAACATTAATTTCCACACTTTCACTGTATTATTCCAAGCAACAGATTGTGACTCGCAAGTATTTTTCTTTTTCATGGAAGGTTTCCTCCCAACCAAACTGAAATTCAGAAGAAAAATAAAAACAGTGAGAACAGGAAAAACAACCACTGAATCACTGTGCCTTTATTTCTTTTTTATCGTCTCACTACTCATTATAAATTTATAATGAATGAGATCATGAATGTCAAAAAAAATATTAGCAATATTGTTGAGGCTGGTGACTTCAATTATTAAGAGATGTGGTTTTCTTTCAGGAAACATACTGACATGTTGTATGTTTATACCTAAGTTTACTGAAATTGCTCCACACTGTCATCTGTAACACATAATGTCCTAATAAGACCTGCAGTTGTATCTACTGGAAAACACTATGCTAACAATTCAAATTATGTGTTCATTTTAAGCAGCTTTTTAACAGTGTGCTTGCTATAAAACACTTTTTCAGACATATTTCAATGTCTTCATACTTTTAATGATACGGTTAACAGTGAACTCAGTAACATCTGTATAGAATATTAAGAGCTGCTTTATAATAGATGTTTAAACTGTGGCCAGAACTATATACTGTTACAAATAATAGGTAATTTAGTGGAACTTCTCCTATTCTATTTTAAAGGTGAAAATTGCAGATTTATAATGTGCTTTGTACAAAGTCTTTGTAGTAACACTAGTTTCTTTCCCCAGAGCACTGAATAAACAGTAAAATACAGCATTAGACCTTGCAGTTGCAGGCAAGAGGGCTCCAGGAAGACGACTTTAATGAAGTGTTCCTAATGTCATTTTTTGGCTCCGCATAATGATATTTATATATTGTGCTTCATAAACTTTTCCGTTGTGGAAAAGCATGTGCTTTCTTCAATCAAAATTAAATTCAAATGTCTGCATCTTAAGTCTAAACATGGTAACAATTAATTTGCCTGCATTTGTGTGAGATTTCTGTTAAGATTATTGCAAATTGGAAAAGCAGCAGATATTGCTTGAATTAAAAAAATGTTTCTGGAACAAAACAATAAAAAAGCCTGTGCCAGTTCATGAATTTAAAAATACAGCTCTCTATTTGATTTGAATCTTATGATTTCATAGTGCTGTAGTGGAAAACATGGATGTCTCACAAACGCAAAGCCCTGGTGTTAAATTCCAGCCTATACTTATCATTGTGACTTTTGAACCTCCTCTCTGTCAATGTGGGTTTTCTCCCTCATCCCAAAAACATTCCTGTTAGATAAATTGATATAACTAAAACTAGCCCTGTATTAGTGAGTGAGAGCTTATGTGTGAGTGTGCCCTGCCATGCACTGATGTCCAGTCCAGGACTGATTCTTTCCTTGTGCCCAGTAAAAACTGTGAAAACATTCATCTACAGTACCAGCAATCTTCTAACAGTGAGTGTAATCATAAAATAAATTAATGTATTTGCACATCTCTTGGCTCTGTGCCTTCTTGTTTCTAAAGACCAATGCTGGTACTTAGTTTACACCATGAAAAATCATTTATATCAAATTTTAGCTTGAAATTTTTATTTGCATAATTTCCTAGTAAACATGTCTAAGTATACCAAATCAATTTAGTGAAGAGTAACACTCCAGGCTTTCTCTAATGACAACTCATTGTTTTGTTTAATAACACAATAGTCATGTTTTGAATTATTCTTGAAATTAATATAATTAATAGAATGGCTAATTTAGTGCCTATAATAATGCCTGAACTCTAATCCACTTTTAGTCGAAGGTTAATATTCATTTGTATGTTACCTGAATGTGTATTATTTCACCAACACAGAAGCTATTTGCTTAATCCAATTTTCTGGTTGTAGGGCACTGGAACCTGTCTCAGTATCGAGAGCAATGTGGAAACCAATCCTACACAGGAAGGTAGTCCATCTCAGGACACACAATATACCCTTTTTAATGTCAGACAACAAATTTAAAATGTTTATCTTGGGAATGTGGGAGAAAAAACACAATGTCTAGACATAAACACAGGAAGAAATGGGGGATATGTACAAACTCAGAGAGTGGTTGGGTCTGAAGACCTGGAGTCATGATGCAGTAAGGGCAATGAGTTCATGGCCATATCTCCTAAAGAGAAACCACTATTTACAAATGTGTGTTCAGTCAACACTGCATAGTTAAAGAACTATTATCAGTCTGACTATCTTTATTTGTATATTGTTTATAATATAATATATTTTCCAAGTTCTTTTTGATAATTCCTTCTTCTCTTTTGTTTGATAACTGATATCAGAAAAACGTTTCATTTCTTTTGACTTATAGTTTTTCTTAGTTACATCTCACACCACAATGGCATTCTCAGATTCTCCCACCAATAATGCTTTTAGCCATCACACATTCACATTTCCTATCTTTTTCTTGCCCTGTTTGCTCAAACTGCAAATTGCACAGTTCTAAACACATTCCTCGTTTTTTTGATGCTTTTCTCATTTGACTCTGACAAGCTTATTAAAAGTATATATTGTACCTTATATTGTAAGGTTTCTAAACTCTTTTGGGACTCCCCCCCCCATCGGAACGACATGCCAAAGAATGTCCCGAAGTGTGATCACCGCGTCTGTGGAAGACAGCCTATCAGTTGCCAGGGCAATCACAGGCTCCCAACACTGTAGCGGCTCGCAGCAAAAGCAAATCCTAGCCAACCGCTTTTGTGCTATAAGTGCCTATTATCTATGGGTGATGGAAGGAACATTATAACTGCAGGGAACAGTATTACTTGGCCATTACCATGGCCACAACCCTGCCTGACTGCTGTGACTGTGTATAGGAGAGTGGTAGATTCCGCTACAATAAATAACCATGTTGTTCCTGTTTGAAGCTGAATAAAAGATGGTTTTGCTAAAGTACTGAGACTCAGCCTTGTGTTTTGGAGTGCAAGACAGGGACTTACATGCCACTATATATATATATATATATATATATATATATGTCCAAGAACAAATTGATACTTCTGCTGTCAGTCTCATCCCACATGTAAATATTGTGACACTAATTACACATAAGCAGATTTAAATCCACTCTTGTGTCACTTTGTGTCTAGTGTTGGAAATGGAGATGAAGTAGGTGTCAGGCCGAATCAAGAAATAAGCTTCATGAGGGAAAGTAGTGCCCGAGTGTACTGTAAGGGGAAGATAGACAAACAAAGGAAAGGGAAGAAGTCCGTGTAGAATTAGGAGAAGCAAAGACATCCAACATTGTCTGATAATATACAGGCCACATTTATAGACCACATCATCAACCATGGCCAAAGTGTGGCCATGGCAGGTCAACAGATGCAGCCTTGGATGAGCCAGTGTGCTACAGAGTCTATAATTTGGGAACAAGCACACTTTATCGTAGTACTCTTTCAGGTTTTTCAATTATCTTCACTATGTCTCAACATACCACATACATTATTGTAATGTATTACTGTATTACAGAACTGTTATTTGGACTTTGTCTGCTATGAATTGTCTTTTTATGCAAAACCGTGTGCTTCTTTTAATCCTTTTGAGCTTTTGTGCCTTATTTTTTAAATGTTTGATTTATAACGATTCTTCGTTTCCCTTTTAGTGCATAAGCTGGGGGTTGACAGTTATCCTCCTGCTTGTAGTGTTTCTGCTTCATTTTGAGACTCCTATAATTTTTTTGCCAGTTCTTCAGTTTGGGACCTGCTCCAGCTAAACCCAATGGGGGTAGCCTTAGGGGCCTGGCTTTTGCCAGGTGAGCCTCCATTGAGCAGAAGAGCTAGGATTCTGGCCTGCTTGTTTGCCTGTTTTTGGAGAAAGCTCCATATCATATTAACAACAAAATGTTTTTTTTTTCATACAGGTATTTGTGTCTAAACATTTTTCACATAATTTACTTCACATTTGTGCAGAGTGTAGTATTTCTATACACAATCCATATGGTTTTGATCAAATAAATGCATAAATATTACCAGAACAACAAAATGATTTGGGCTGCACGGTGGCGTAGTGGTAGCGCGCTGCCTCGCAGAAAGAAGACTTGGGTTCGCTCTCTCCGTGGAGTATGCATGTTCTCCCTGTGTCTGCGTGGTTTCCTGCAGTTGCTCCGGTTTCCTCTCACAGTCCAAAGACATGCAGGTTAGGTGCATTGGCAATCCTAAATTGTCCCTAGTGTGTGCTTGGTGTGTGGGTGTGTGTATATGTGTGTGCCCTGCGGTGGGCTGACACCCTGCCCGGGGTTTGTTCCTGCCTTGTGCCCTGTTCTGGCTGGGATTGGCTCCAGCAGACCCCTGTGATCCTGTGTTAGGAAACAGTGGGTAGGACAATGACTGACTGACAAAAGGATTTTACGCATGTGGTGATCACTCTGTAATGACTGAACAGCTTTGTGAGTACATTGTTTTACAGTCTTTTGCATGGGTGATTTACTGTTTAAGAGTTTTACGAATGATGCTTCTGGTTTAATAAAAACTGATCAAAACAATAAAAAAACTGTAATTTGAAACTCCTTAAAATGTTTGTTACATAAACTATAGTTTCACTAGTTATATTTTAAATATTCTACAGTTTTGTTTAAATTACAAATTATTTCATAATCCAATCAATAAAAAGTAGCTCAACCAACCATTTTCCAACCCGCTGAATCCGAACACAAAAGTAGCTCATGTAACTGCATTTATCTTATCATTGATGTGCCATTTTTGCTAAAATAATAACCATGACTTTGATGATGCTTTAATCATTACATTTCTCCTTTTAGTCTAGTAAATGTGTTACTGATCACAGTTAATTGAGTTGCTTGGGGTTTGTAAACTGTGTTCAGCCCACTTTAGTTTTAGGTTTTACTGCTTCTTTCAGAAGGATGTTAATTATTCTGAAGCATGGCATGAACAAAAAAGTTTCATTACATTATTAAAGATGGGCAGAAGCTGCTCTGAGAGGTTATTTATGGTTATTTTGTTTAAATCAATAATTAAATAATGTTCACATACTCTTATGAGTCGGTGTTTTTTTGTTCTGTTATTATGGGCTTTTATCACAGCTTTAAGAATTTGTTTTGTTTGGTCTTTTTATAACATTTACTTTTCTAGATATTAGTAAAGATCTTACTTTGATGTTTCCCGTCTTGCGGACTCCTTAAAGACTGCAGATTATGATATCTAAAAGATTGTGTTGAAAATCTCCCTTAATTGGTTTGTTTTGATGGATTCTGTACACAACTGCAAAAATAAATCAATATTTAAGTATTATTTTAAAATACTGTATACCCTTTCTACTAGGTATTAATATTAGTAATATGAATGAAAATACTGCATATTTACTGTGACCTTTCATGTTTTTATTTTCAACTTTATTGGGTTGTTTTGTAATTTCAGTGCAAGAGGCCCTAGTTTTATAATACAATAAAAATTAGAAAAATTTACCATCACCATATCCTATAATAAATCATATAGATTTTCTTTATGATATTATACAAAATGAAAGCAGATTTTATTTTTAATCATATATGGAGAGTTAATAGATTGCATTTTAGATATTTCCCAAATAGTTAGAACGGTTCTCCTACAAAAAAATTCAAGCAAGAAACAGAAAGGTTTACTAACAGTTCTTTACTGGTCATTTTCAACCTCTGGATTAACCAATTATATAATGAAATTGTGGTTTTAATATTTTGCTCTGAAAACAAAGCTGGGCTAGGGAAAACTGAATCAATTTTTTGGATCCCCATTCCAGTTTTCGAATTGCATTTTTAATAAGCACAAATAAAAGCAAGTCAGCTATGATATTGTTCCTGATGTCCTCATGTGAATTTCACCAGAAGGCTATACTGGAGGCCATTCTGGGTGTTGTCTGGAGCCAGGCCCGGTGGAAAAACCAGGTTATCGTCTCTTGTCCCTGGATATAGGGGTGAAAAAATTGCTTTGCCCCTGTTATCCTATAATTCTTGTCCCTAGCCCTGTTTTACCTTTCCAAGAAACCCCTAAGTGTTGCAATCTGTTTTTTTTTTGTTGTTGTTGTTGATGATTTTTTTTCTTATTTTTGTTGTGCCTTTCTTTTAGTATTTTGTTTTCAATTACTAGCCCAAGTAGTCAGCAAACTAAATGTCTGTCATAAAGGTCCACTAAATGCTCCAGTACATGCAGGCTCAAATGCATTCCAGAGTTTTGTGTCCTCCATTTCAGCTTTGTGGTGGTTTATGTTCAACAGCAAAATGCAACAGATTTTTTGACAATATCTTATTTCTGGAATCTTATATATAAACGTCTACGCATGGAAGTGTGTGTGTCTGTCTGCCTGGAAGTGAGAGGTGGAGTTGGGGTAAGGGCTCCACCTCTGAGGAAACAGAATATTCGCTTAGCCACTAATAACACAAGCAGGGCCCGCATGTCAGCAAAACAAAACCTCAGAAGAAAGACAAAGTCACTTAGCCACTAACAAAGGCAAAACGGTATCCCTTTTACTGTTCCTCTCACCAATAATACACAAGCGAGGTGAGCATGTCTGCAAAACAAAAACCTCCGAAAGAAAAACAAAATTGCTTAGCCACTAATATCGGCAAAACGGTATCCCTTTTACTTTTCCTCCTGCTGCTAATGCACAAGCGATGGAAGCACGTCAGCAAAACGAATCCTCTTGGAGAGAGATGCCCAGAGTAGTTCCTTTCAATTACCTGACATCTCAACATATCAATTTAGTTAAATTATATTGGTCATGACACTGGGATGGGCCTGATTTAAATAGGCAAAGAGGCAAAAGGCAAAAAGTTATTATTTAATAAAATGTTCAATTACAGGAGGCTAATTTCATAGCAACTGCATTTTTCTTTACATAAAGATGTATATCAAGTTTTCTGTGAGTTTTGGAATGAGGACAAATGACCACTATGGCCTAGACCTACATGGCAAGTCTTGGGGTATTTTGCAATGCTCAGTTGAAAATGGGATTGTCATGTTTTTGAAAATGAGAGTTATAAATGCAGTAAGTATCCTGCTGTCTAGGTAAATTGCTGGACAATTTGGACACATTGAACAATTTGGATCGATGACTCTAAACTGGCCCTATGTGAGAATGAAAATGAGCGTGTCTGTCAGTGGGCCCTGCAATGGACTGGTGATCTGTCCATGGTTTTTTCTTGACTTGCATCCAGTGCTGCCAGGATAGGCTAAGGCTCTCTTCAACCTTAAGATGCATGCCTTACATCTGTTGCTCCTAATTACCATGAGTTGGATTAAGTAGATTTCACAATTGATAGAAGGATAAGGCAGGATTAATGGAGCTTAATGTAATTGATATTGGTGTAGTAATGCAGTGGCTAACACTACTGCCTCACAACTCCAATTCTCAGCCCAGTTCACTTTTCCCGTGTTTAGGTGGGCTTTCTCTAAGTACTCCCATTTTCTTTTTAAAGATGTGTATGTTAGGTCAGTTACCTGTGATGCAATGGCATTGGTTTGGCCATTGAGGCCAGTTAGACTGGGAAAGGCTCCAGTCGGTGTCTTATGTATGAAAAATGGGAGTTTAGTAAGCAGATGTAATAGACTAACAAAACTGATCTACATTTCCACTGAGATTACATGCATGTATGCCTTGTTTAATGTAAGATTCAGTTGGCACAGCAGCTCATTTGTTAACATTGCTTTCTCACAGTTCCCTTTCCTTAAGTTCATATCCCAGGAGTAGAATGTGGAATATGTAATCAATAATTAGTATGTCACTGTCATTTATAATTTAAATAGCTATTCCACATGCAGGATATGAATCAGCCATGCACATAGATTTTCTTGCATATATAACCATATGTAAATATTTTAGGTTGTACTGGGACTTTAAGAGACTCTATATAAGCAGTGAAAAAGGTTTATTTTAGAAAATGAAAAAATCCATTGACAAACTACAAAACAAGATCAGAACTTCAAGCAAGTCACATTGTCTTTCATATAGTCAAAAACATGCTGAAATAAACTGGATACATACAGAGAGAGCGCGACTGAAGAGAAGGGGCATATAGGAGTTAAGAGGAGCAGCCGCTATACCCTGCTGCTGCTGTCTGTTTGTCTTCACTGTTTAACATCCGAGTGCTGCTTGGATGACTCAATGATTTTCTGTGTATGAAGTCGCACAGACACAGCTGGAGAGACAAAACTTGAACCTCAGACAAGAAACTTGCCCTTTTTGTTGTTGTACTAGAGCTTCTTGTTTGATGATGTCAGTGTGCTGTTTGTGTCTGGAAAGTAAATTAGCATTATAAGTTAAGCCAAGTTCTATTTTTTTATCTTTAATGTTGAAGTGCCTTCTCCTCTGCCACCAATTTTGAGGTGTAAATGGATGAACAGAATTAGACCACAAAGCAAAAGAACCCCTTTTTTTCCCACCGAATGTATAGCCCATCCATCCATCCATTGTCCAACCCGCTGAATCCAAACACAGGGTCACGGGGGTCTGCTGGAGCCAATCCCAGCCAACACGGGGCACAAGGCAGGAACCAATCCCGGGCAGGGTGCCAACCCACTGCAGGACACACACAAACACAACCACACACTAGGGCCAATTTAGAATTGCCAATCCACCTAACCAGCATGTCTTTGGACTGTGGGAGGAAACCGGAGCGCCCGAATGTATAGCCTCCTACAAAATACACCAGTGTCAGTTCTTGCCTTCTAATCTAAAATTGTGAAACTGACTCCGGTAAATAGATCTCAGGGCAGACCCAAGACACGCTGGAGGGATTATATCTCTCAGCTAGCTTGTGATCACATTGGTATCCCCAGGAGGAGGTGGAGGAGGTGGTGGAGCAAAGGTACTCTACATCTGGGCATCTTTACTTAGACTGCTGTTCTCTTGGCACAAATGACAGAAAATGGATGAAAAGATGAATGGATGGACTTAGTTTCAGAAAAGAAAATGAATAAAAGATTGAATGAATAATTCCAAACTTTGGAATTCTATTTAGTACTTCATTATTGGAGTCCATCTGCTCTGAATCTATAAAACTATGAATTGTCATGTAAAATCTTTTTGTTTAAGATTGTTGTAGCAGCAGAATGGTAAACACTATTTTGGATAGTGCAGAGATTGGAAGAATACTGTAATTGTGAGCTTTAATGTTGCAATTTAAACTTATGTTATATATTTGCACCTTCATTAGGTAACAAAAGTAATACTCTTTGAAAAAGAGACAATAACGGCAAAGGCTATCAGATCAGTGTTTACAGCCTAGTGGCTCTTTTTCTCATAACTGGGTACTATTCAGTTTAATTTGACATAAAGCTAAATTTTTCTTTCCACAAAGCGAGTTGATGATTGTATTCAAATGTGTTACCATAGCAATGCATACTTAATCTTAAACTGGCTCCAGTGCTGGTTAATTTTAAATTAGAAGCATCTGTTTACTCTTACTTATTGAGTGGAATTACATCCTAGAAAAAGTGTGACACCTGTCTTTAGAGATCCAATAAATCAATAAGCAATTGAAATAAGATCACACTTTTTTGTTAAAGAATTTTGAACAGGTGACTCAATACTTTGAATTATAGATGCTATATTCTCTGTGAACACTGCAATTAATGATGCTTACACAAAGGTGGATAATCGTATGCTACTGTGCAGATTGCTCACTTCTGTAATCAGCTCTTGATGCTGAAAATGTCTGAAAAGGTCTGTCTAAAAGATCCCTTAATACATTTTTTGGCCATGTGAAAGTTAATTCCATTAAATCAAGCAATTAAGCAGCCATTGATATTTCAGTTATTGACATACAGTAACTAATATATTGGAAATACTCCAGAGGTATGGTTTCAAATTCCAACACAGTCAAAGCGCTAATTTTTACACATATTACCTCTGTGAGGGGCCAACCGGTGTCACAGCCTGGATGGATCCTGCTCCCTTGTCTGGCCACAATCCCCTTCCCATGCCAGGACAAAAACACATAAAGATACTGCGGCAACAGCTACACCGGGGTTGGTGTCTCAGCAAC
This sequence comes from Erpetoichthys calabaricus, assembly GCF_900747795.2. Taxonomy (NCBI): domain Eukaryota; kingdom Metazoa; phylum Chordata; class Cladistia; order Polypteriformes; family Polypteridae; genus Erpetoichthys; species Erpetoichthys calabaricus. The sequence goes on from NC_041399.2 coordinate 159,769,644, forward strand.
CACAGAGGGACACCGTGGGCTTGGGATTATGCTATGGGCAGAGCATCCCCCAATACACTGGGTGGCAGCATTCTGTCTGGCAGGCCCCAGTATGGACATCACATCTGTAATGCAGCCTGGGAGTTGTGTTCTGGGGGGGGCTGTCCTGTCAGGTTCTGTGGGGCCAGCCAGGAGGAGCTGTATCATACTGTTGGCACTAGGACCACTGGGGTCATGCCTTAGCCAGAAGTGCTTCCCAGAAGCAATAGATGAAACACCAGAAGAACTCATGGGCCCAGAGTTAAAAGAGAGCCCTTCACTTGGCCAGAGAGTTGGAATCGGGAGGAAGCACATAAGGCTTGTTGGGAAGAAAAACTGTGGACTTTTATACTATATATTGTGAAGAGAAGCCTGTTGAGAGGTATTAACTTATGAATAAACTATTAATAAACTTGAACCCAGGGCTTGGTCTTGGGCAATTGTGTCTGGTGTTTGAAGTGCTGCTATGCTCCCTACTCTCCACAAACATATCTGCAAATTCTGTTCTCTAGATATTCCTACATTGCTTCCACAACCCAAAATATAAACATGCCAGTTTGATTATTCTAAATTGGCACATTCTCCACATCTGATTGTACTAGTAAGAATTATGACGGCATCAAAGGGAGCTGGACAGAACAGGCCACTCTTTTCCAAGCAATAGTCTCTCCTTATCACTCTGGAACAAATCAAGAGATATAATCCTGCCAGTAGATCTGCTCCAGGCTTTGTTTCTGTGGCCTATGCCTTTCACACCTCCTGCGGGCATCACCGAGGGGGCATCCTCAGTGAATGCGCCAGGTTGATTTCTTCACCCTTTCACAAAAAGTGACATGAGCATACTGGTTAGGAACCATATATCACAATTTGTTATTTACATGTTTCTAATAATTTACATTTCAAAGTCCATTTGAGTTACTCTTTGAGAAGTAATTTATTTCTTGTTCATTAAAAGTTCATTTGCAAAGTCCATATTATACAAATGATATATACAGTACATGAATCAGCCAATAAGAAAACTTGCATTTTTGCAATAGGGATTCTGTAAAATGAAAAAAGTATATGTTATGAATTTTGTAAAAAGAAAAAAGGAAATGTCATTAGCTACCATATTTGTGGTGAACTTTATTATTGTTGATAGTTTTGTTAATACAACAACCAACATCATGCCGCCCTTCTGTTCCCACATATTATTTTTCTAATATGATATATTCTTCTTCATATTTCAGCTGCTCCAGTTAGGGGTTGCCAGAGCGGATTGTCTTCTTCCATATCTTTCTGTCCTCTGCATCTTGTTCTGTTACACCCATCACCTGCATGTCCTCTCTCACCACATCCATAAACCTTCGCTTAGGCCTTCCTCTTTAACTCTTCCCTGACAGCTCTATCTTTAGCATCCTTCTCCAAATATACCCAGCATCTCTCCTCTGCACATGTCCAAACCAACGCAATCTCGCCTCTCTGACTTTGTCTCCCAACCGTCCAATTTGAGCTGACCCTCTAATTTACTCATTTCTAATCCTATCCATCCTCGTCACACCCACTGCATATCTTAGCATCTTTAACTCTGCCACCTACAGCTCTGTCTCCTGCTTTTTGGTCAGTGCCTCCGTCTCCAACCCATATAACATAGCTGGTCTCACTACTGTCCTGTAGACCTTCCCTTTCACTCTTACTGACACCCGTTTGTCACAAATCACTCCTGACACTCTTCTCCACCCATTCCACCCTGCCTGCACTCTTTTTCACCTCTCTTCCACAATCCCCATTACCCTGTACTGTTGATCCCAAGTATTTAAACTCATCCAGCTTCACCAACTCTACTCCCTGCATCCTCACCATTCCACTGACCTCCCTCTCATTTACATACATGTATTCTGTCTTGTTCCTACTGACCTTCAGTCCTCTCCTCTCTAGAACATATCACCACCTCTCCAGGGTCTCCTCAACCTGCTCCCTACTATTGCTACAGATCACAATGTCATCAGCAAGCATTATAGTCCATGGGGACTCTTGTCTAATCTCGCCTGTCAACCTGTCCATCACCATTGCCAATAAGAAAGGGCTCAGAGCTGATCCCTGATGTAATCCCATCTCCAACTTAAACGCATCCATCACTCCTACCGCAGACCTCACCACTGTCACACTTCCCTCGTACATAGCCTGTACAACTCTTACGTACTTCTCTGCCACTCCCAACTTCCTCATACAATCCCACAGCTCCTCTCGAGGCACCCTGTCATATGTTTTCTCCAGGTCCACAAAGACTCAATGCAACACCTTCTGGACTTCTCTAAACTTCTCCATCAACATCCTCACAGCAAACATTGCATCTGTGGAGCTCTTTCTTGGCATGAAACCATACTGCTGCTCACTAATCATCACCTCACTTCTTAACCTAGCTTCCACTACTCTTTCCCATAACTTCATGCTGTGGCTCATCAATTGTATTCCCCTGTAGTTACTGCAGTCCTGCACATCCCCCTTATGCTTAAATATCGGAACCAGTACATTTCGTCTCCACTCCTCAGGCATCCTCTCACTTTCCAAGATTCCATTAAACAATCTGGTTTAAAACTCCACTGCCATCTCTCCTAAACACCTCCATGCTTCCATAGGTATGTCATCTGGACCAACGGCCTTTCCATTTTTCATCCTCTTCATAGCTGTCCTTAATTCCTCCTTGCTAATCCGTTGCACTTCCTTATTCACTATCTCCACATCATCCAGCCTCTTCTCTGTCTCGTTCTCTTCATTCATCACCCTCTCAAAGTACTCTTTCCATCTACTCAACACACTCTCCTCACTTGTGAGTACGTTTCCATCTTTATCCTTTATCACCCTAACCTGCTGCACATTTTTCCCAGCTTGGTCCCTGTGTCTAGCCAATCGGTAGAGGTCCTTTTCTCCCTACTTAGTGTCCAACTTCTCATACAACTCATCATACACCTTTTCTTTAGCCTTCGCCACCTCTGTCTTCACCTTGCGCCTTATCTCCTTGTACTCTTGTCTACTTTCTGCATCTCTCTGACTATCCCACTTCTTCTTTGCCATCCTCTTCCTCTGTATACTCTCCTGTATTTCCTCATTCCACCACTAGGTTTGCTTTTCCTCCTTCCTCTTTCTAGATGTCACGCCAAGCACCCTTCTTGCTGTCACCCTTACTACATCTCCTGTAGTTTCCCAGCTGTCTGGTAACTCATCACTGCCACCCAGTGCCTGTCTCACCTCCTCCCTAAACTCCCTAACATATGCACTAACAACATTCATCATCACACCTCCAATTTCCAGCTTCATAATCATTACTCTGCCTGATACTCTTTTCACCTCAAAAACACTCTTGACATACTGTTCCTTCAGAATAACTCCTACTCCATTTCTCCTACCATCCACACCAATGTTAGAACAATTTGAATCCACCTCCAATCCACCTGGCCTTACTCCCCTTTCATTTAGTCTCTTTCACGCATAATATATCAACCTTCCTTCTCTCCATCAAATCTGCTAACTCTCTCCCCTTACCAGTCATACTGCCAACATTCAAAGTTCCTACCCTCAGTTCCACTCTCTTTACTTTCCTCCTCTCCTCCTGCCTCCGGACACGTCTCCCCCCTCTTCTTCTCCTTCGGCCAACAGTAGCCCAATTTCCGCCAGCACCCTGTTGGCTAACAGTACTGGAGGCAGTCATTGTTAACCCAGGGCTCGACCAATCCGGTATGGAAAGTTGTATTGTTGTCCGCATATTGATTTGGCAACATTTTGCACTGGATGCCCTTCCTGACGTAACCCTGCCTATTTATCCGGGCTTGGGATCGGCACAAAGAAACACACTGGTTTGTGCAGCCCCTGTGGCTGGGCTATGATATATCTTTATCAAAAGGCATATTATTTGCATGAAATGTCCTGCTATATTGCTTTTAAACCTTTCTGATGTAAAAGAGAGATAGATGCTAGTTGAAAAATAACCAATAACCTTTTTGCTTTTGTCAGATAACAAAGTTTAATTAGTCTGAGGTTTCGGAAAAGCTTTTAAAGTTACTTCAATTGTTGGAAAGCATTTGTGCCTAATGTTGAGTGCTAATTGTTGTGAGGGAGTCTGATAAGGCGGTTGTCATGGAAAACATCCTCCCAGGTGCAGTTCTGCATGGAAACATTAAAAAAAAAAGTACCACATGACAGAAATGCACTTGATTTCTTTAATTTATTGGTGTAGGCTGAAAGCTAATGTTGGCCATGGTTTGGACTATTTGGCTTCAGGTACTGTAGAGACAGTCATGAAAAATACATGCATAAAGAGTTGTAAAAGCTATTCAAATTAGCTAATAAAACAGGCAATCAGAGCAGCACTGAAGGATATTTATAGATATTTTGAAAATTAAATAAATGAGGGACCGCTATAAAATGTAATTTCAATAATTACAGAATTCCACATTTATTCTATAGTTAAATGAGGCTAGAAATTTTGACTTTCATTTAATGCTCACTTCTCTCATTGTGTTATTACTGTTTCCTCCTTTCACCTTGTCAGAATGTTTTTTTTGCTGCTTTGAGTGCCAAAGCAAGGTGGTGACATTATACTGGATTTACTGGAAAGTAATGAGCTTTTTTTAAATAAAGAATTGCATGAATAAATTACTGAATTTAAAGAATGACATAGAAGATGTGAATTTGATACGTCACTAAACTTTGTCAAACTGACTCTTTCAAAATTACTTGCGTGCTGCAAGCATGTTCAGTTCAATTTATTGTTACTATAACTTAAAGTACAATGAAAAGTATAAAGAGATTAGTGCTCTCTGAACACTAAATGTGTACTGCCAAAATCGCTATTCATTTGGAATTTTTGTAGAAACTTTCTTCTCTTCCTCTCTTTCACTACACTATTCTGCTGCCACAAAGCAAACACATTTTACTTTGTATCTATCTATCTATCTATCTATCTATCTATCTATCTATCTATCTATCTATCTATCTATCTATCTATCTATCTATCTATCTATCTATCTATCTATCTATCTATCTATCTATCTATCTATCTGTCTATAGTATCTAACATCAACATGATTTCAAGATTCGTTATAATATGCCACTGTATTATTATGATTTATATTTCATCTTTTTCTGTTTATACATTTGTAATGATTTGCATTTCAAATCACATTGCCTTACTCCTCAGGCAGAAGTCTGCAATAAAAGGAGCATTATTTTTCCTAATACCAGCTCAGTATTCATAAAGAAATACTGACTGACCAAAGCACTTCATTCATATCACACACTTGTTAAAATGTTACATTATTAAAGAATAAACATTTACATACCTCTGTATATCATGTCCAAACAGGTAAATAAATATAATAGTTATTTATAAGTTAGAGCAACAGGATAGAAGGGGCTGGAATCAGTTTATATCTCTGGATTTAGACTATTTGATAGTTTTGTTTATACAACAATCAGCATTATGCAGCACTTCTGGCTTCCAAATATTATTTTTCTAATATGGTATATCTGTCTCAAAAAGAATATTATGTGTATGAAATTTCCTGCTCTATTGCTTTTAAACCTTTATGATGTAAAAGAGAGATACATGAATATGTCTTTTGTCGTAACAAATAAATCGACTCCAAGTCATCACAAAGGGTTGGGGAATAGCCCCGTATAATGTCCAGTGGACAGGTCAAAAGAATTTGAAACAAAGGGTTCAAAATAAACATTCGACAACATACACAGGTAAGGACAAAAAAAACAAGATGGCCACAGGAAATGATATGGGTGGAAGTGACATCATCACAGCAGGTCTGGAAGTGACGTCATTAACAGAGGGACATAAGCGGAAGTTGTGGAACGGCAATTTTGGGTTCTGGAATGGGGTAAGTGTTGTTATTTTTCTTCTTTGCTTCTGAAGAGAGAGAGAGAAGTTAGTACCCTTCAGTAACTCTTTGTCTCACGATGTTTCACTCACATTGGGGTTTGCTGACTGCCTCCAAATCGCACGTGCGTGACACTTTCCTTCTACTTGCATACAGAGAGGTGGTGAAAATGTTCCCATCATCAGAAAAAATGAGAGTGACAACCAAGAAGGATCGCAGAACAGTGCATGTAAAGGCTGAGAGGTGCAAGTTGGTTCACAGAGGAACATTGACAAACACATGTACTGGCTGAAATTTAGTTTTCACAAAATATGGCTGTACTTATGTGATCTAAGTAAAAATTGCTACATAAACGCATAGTAGTTATGCACACGTCAGAGTGCTTGGACAAAATTATTCTTTACCAACTTAACATTTTATGTCCATGGACCTCCTCCCCCTTACATGCTCCAAGCACCTTAATGATCTCCTTTCAACTTTGAACTCCTCACCCAGTCACAAACATCAACCTAAGCACAAAGGCAGAAATGGCAACTGGTTTGCTAAAGAACTCTCAAGGGGGAAAAAATGTGATGGACAGGAGTTTAAAGGTTAACTCCTCTTTGTGGTAAAATATATCGGGTACTCAAGTAAATCTAACAGTAAATTGTAGTAATGTTCCTAGTCAGGCGTTATAAAGGGATGGAAACATATCTTTTTTAAGTATCTTTAAAGTTTAGGAAACTGAACAGAAAAAAAGAAAGGTACTTACCCTTTTTTCAGCAGAATTGAAGGCAAAATGACATTTTCAGTAGCATTTTAGCCTTGCTTCAGCGGAGTGAGGTGCTGGAAGCCCAGTATCTGTGTCACTATGGAAGCCTACATACAGTAGTTTCGGACGGTGCCTAATTCAAAAGTTAGTTGCTCATAGCCACCTGCCGCTGGAGTGAGAAAAGATGCTAAATGTTTAGTTTAACGTAGAAAGTAAAAGAGATTCCCAAGGCTAACCTAGTTGGAGGATTAGAAAGAGGGGTATTAACTTTACCTTCAATATGGAATCAGAGAGTGCTCGAGCCTCAACGCCCATGAGAGCATGCATGGTTCTGCAAGGTCACTGGTATCCTAATAGAGACTTTGCAGAGGCAGGATGTGATGTAAAGAGTGAATGTGACTGTGTCATACGTGATTGGTTAGAGGGTGACATAGAGCTCTAGGATTGTTCGGCGAAATGCCGGTGAGTATAAAAGGCACTTTCTTCCTGCAGGGGTCATCTCTCTTTTCAACTGAGTCATAGTGGTGAGTGTTTGTTGCAGCTCAGGTTTAAAAGTGCATCAAGCATAGTGTCCTCTGACTTATTTTTCTATATATTCTATTTCTTTATATATACAATATCTACTATTAAAATTTTTGTTGGATAGATTTATGTAGCATTTTTGTAAATATTTTTTGTGGATCATACTATTTGTTGGACTATGTTATTTTGGAGTATCTTCCTGTTAGTATTTTCATTGAGGAAGACTGACATTTGTTTGTGTATATACACTTACTCGGTAATTAGTTTTTTCTTTTCCTTTTGGGACTCATTGTAAATAGTTTACAATTTCACCATTTTTCGGATATTGGTTCTTTGAGTTTTGTGTGTCCCTTGTGGTGTCCACTATGTTAAAAGCCAGCGTGATACTGTTTGAGGTACGCCTGTAAATAAAAAACACCTTTTGTTTTAGAAACCCAACCTTTTTGTGTCTGTGCCTCCCTGTCTTACATCTCTCATTCTGATCCAGATCAGTCCCAAACGATAAGATGTCCAGACCCTCTTTCCCACTACACAAGGTATAACATAAGAACTAAAGATACTTCAGAAAAGTTTCTGAAAACTTCTCAAGATCATCATGAGAGATCCACCACAGATGGGAGATAAAATGAACAGAGGACCACCCCTTCCAATAACAAACTCTATAACTTGGCTATAAAAGATGCCAGCATTTGACAGATGGCAGTTCATGAAACTCCTGCAAAGTAGACTGAACTCTGCCTAGGAGACAGCTCCAGGCACCCAGCAGGGACGCTAAGCAACTTATATGTTAGTTTATTGAAAGAGACAATCCTTACTCTGTTAACTGACACATCAGCCTTGCACTGTAGTTCTATAAATATGTTACTGTCTGTCTTTATATTTTTGTTTTGATTATTTCTTACAATGGATAATGTTATTACACCAAAAAACTTTATTTCCTGTGTATTCTGAATTAAAATGTAAACACTGACAAAAATGAATGGTGGAGTTTGTTTTTCATAATTAAAATTACGCAGGGCTTTTATCTGTCTGTCCTGGAACAGCAGATGCTGTGAAATTTCTATTAGACATTTCATTTTTGCCTAACTTCTTTCTTCTGCTGTACCTATCTTACTGTAGGTATTCCCTGTATCATCTTGTACTTAATCAGAATAGTATAATTTAATATTTTGCTACTAAATTACACACAAAAGCTGACATATATATGATGACTAAAACTGAAAGAAGTAGTAATCCTACAAATATTTAGTGGCTATTCATTGAATATTATCCACTGGAATGGCAAAGGATTTAATAAAATACTATTTTACAATGGTAAACTCAATACAGAAACAGTTCCCATTATAATATTTACATTAACTGTCAATACAGTACATCAGGTATTTATGTAACTGCAGTGGAAAAATGATATGAAATTCAGCCACTTCTAGCCAATCTTTACATTATAATCAAAAACCTCATGGGCCACATGAGTATACCTGCACATTTTACCAAAAATCGGTGTTCATGCTATCATCACCAAGATTTTAGATGCTTCAAAATGAAGTGAAAAAATAAGACACTACAGAAAACAATTCTCTGTTATGTTCAACATGGCAATATGTCGGATACAAATCTGCAGTTATTTCCTAGTTCTGTAAATTGTAGAAAGTCTTTACCAGATAGAAAATCTTTGGAATAAATGTTTTGACACACAAGCAAACATGTTACAGGAAGTTGTACATACCCAATGTGGGTCCATTGTACCTTGAAACTCAGCTCATTTACAACTTGGTCAAAATGTCTGACTTAGCCAGTGTATATTAGTCAGCTTTCATAACTCTTCAGGTATCCTCAATATGCTTTGAGTATTTGGAGGTGGGAAAATATTCAAATAACAGCATTGCACTTGTTGATTTTTAATATGTCTAAAAAGATGGATTTTTTCCTAATTTAATGGCTTCATTTGTATTTAAAACAACAAGATTATAAAACAAATTTCTGAACATTTTAGGCAATTTGGTCATCCAACATTTGCCCTAATGATATAAACTGCTCAAAAAAAATGAAAGGAACACTTTGAAAACACATCAGATCTCAATGGGAAAAAAATCCTGCTGGATATCTATACTGATATGGACTGGGTAATGTGTTAGGAACAAAAGGATGCCACATCGTTTGATGGAAATTAAAATTATCAACATACAGGGGTCTGAATTCAAAAACACCCTGGAAATCAAAGTGAAAAAATGATGCGGCAGGCTAGTCCATTTTGCCAAAATTTTTGCACCAACTCAAAATCGTACTCAGTAGTTTGTATGGCCCCCACGTGCTTGGATGCATGCCTGACAACATTGGGGGGGGGGGGGCATACTCCTAATGAGACAATGGATGGTGTCCTGGGGGATCTCCTCCCAGATCTGGACCAGGGCATCACTGAGCTCCTGGAAAATCTGAGATGCAACCTGGTGGTGTCAGATGGGCCGAAACATAATGTCCCAGAGGTATCCTGTTGGATTTAGGTCAGGCGAGCGTGGGGGCCAGTCAGTGGTATCAATTTCTTCATCCTTCAGGAACTGCCTGCATGTTCTCAGCACATGACGCCAGGCATTGTCATGCAACAGGAGGAACCTAGGACCCACTGCACCAGCATAGGGTCTGACAATGGGTCCAAGGATTTCATCCTGAAACCTAATGGCAGTCAAGGTGCCATTGTCTAGCCTCTAGAGGTCTGTGCGTCCTTCCATGGATATGCCTCCCGAGACCATCATTGACCCACCACTAAACCGGTCATGCTGAACAATGTTACAGGCAGCATAACGTTCTCCACGGCTTCTCCAGAACCTTTCAGGTCTGTCAAATGTGCTCAGGGTGAACCTGCTGTTATCTTTGAAAAGCATAGGGTGCCTATTTTGGTATTCTATGGCATATGCTAATCAAGCATCCACGTTGTAAGGCAGTGAGCACAGAGCCCCCTAAAGGTCATGAAGTCTGTTTCTGATTGTCTGGTCAGAGACATTCACACCAGTGGCCTGCTGGAGGTCATTTTGTAAGGCTCTGGCAGTGCTCATCCTGTTCCTCCTTGCCCAAAGGAGCAAATACTGGTGCTGCTGATGGGTTAAGGACCTTCTATGGCCCTGTCCAGCTCTCATGGACTAACTGCCTGTCTCCTGGAATTTCCTTCATGTCCTTGAGACTGTGCTGGGAGACACAGCAAACCTTCTGGCAATGGTGATGAATACTGATGTGCCATCCTGGAGAAGTTAGACTACCTGTGCAACCTCTGTAGGGTCCAGGTATCACCTCATGCTACCAGTAGTGACACTGACCATAGCCATTTGCAAAACTAGTGAAAAAATAGTCAGAAAAGAAGAGGAGGGAAAAATGTCAGTGGCCTCCACCTGTTAAACCATTCCTGTTTTGGGGGTCGTCTAGTGCACCTGGTGTTAATTTCATTAACACCAAAGCAGCAGAAACTGATTAACAACCCCCTCTGCTACTTAACTGACCAGATCGATAGCCCAGAAGTTTCACTGACTTGATGCTATACTCTGATTAAAAAGTGTTCCTTTAATTTTTTGAGCAGTATAAATTCTGATTTAAATTCCTATAAATTCCTAATACCCCCTGCATGATAAAGAAAAATTCAGTCTTTTACATTGCCTATTGAGGTGATCCTGGTCCCAAAGTGAAAACATTGGCAGTTCTGTTGGTGATAAAGTTCAAGACGATATGCTACATGTAAATAGAGTCACATGAGTTCTGGGTTGGGCAGAGCATCATGGTGAAAAAGTACTGGAATTAAACTGGCCACTGTTCTCTTTGTGCAATATTTCTGCTATAAAAGATTCAATGATGTGGCAAAGTGGTTTGAACCTCCACTTGGCAACCCCAGAGACCTGGTTTCAAATTCTGTTACGATCACCATTAATGGGCATCATCCAGACAAATCTTTATCCAGCACCACAAAATGGAGTTAAGGTGAAGAAAATATAGTTTTATGTTTAGTTCACTGACATTATCATTTCCTGGCAAAGTAAAGAGAAAAAGCAGCTGGCATGTAGTTGTTCTGAATGTAACTAAAGCTGGTAAGAAAATGAGATGCAGACTGCAAAGAACAAAATCTAGTAGTAGAAACAGTAGCAGTAATAGCAGTCACTACTTTAGACTCTGCTTATTATGGTTTCCAAGCGTTGATTTAATTATATAAAGTAACACTTTTCAGACCTTGCCTGAAGAAGGGGCCTGAGTTGCCTCAAAAGCTTGCATATTGTATTCTTTTTAGTTTGCCAATAAAAGGTGTCATTTTGCTTGACTTCTCACTATATTCATAATGGTTGACACAGCTTAACACCCTAATACTACAGACCTTCTGATAACACTGAAACAGTCAAAAGGGTTTGTGATCCTTAATTAAGTTGGTTCAAATACTACAGTGTATATTTACAGCTCTTGAGTGGACAGTCATACCACAGTAGATTCCAAGAAAACACCAAATTAAAAAGGACATCTAGAATATTTTATTTCCTCAGCTAGACATTTCTTTGGTGTTAGTCAGTCAGTCATTGTCCAACCCGTTATATCCTAACACAGGGTCATGGGGGTCTGCTGGAGCCAATCCCAGCCAGCACAGAGCACAAAGCAGGAACAAACCCCGGGCAGGGTGCCAGCCCACCGCAGGGCACACACACACACACTAAGGGCAACTTAGGATTGCCAACGCACCTAACCTGCATGTCTTTGGACTGTGGGAGGAAACCGGAGCACCCAGAGGAAACCCACGCAGACACGTGGAGAACATGCAAACTCCACGCAGAGAGGACCCAGAAAGTGAACCTGGGTCTCCTAACTGTGAGGCAGCAGCGCTACCACTGCGCCACCGTGCTGCCCTCTTTGGTGTTAGTGATTGTGTTAGCTTGCAAATGTATGTTTGTATGCACACAGCCACTAGCTTTGCATATGCATGATTTTTTTTAATTGTATAATTTTAATTGTTTTCATGCAGATAATTAATTTGAAATAAGAATGCTGGTATAGTGAGTATGGGTGTGTGTGGCTGTGCCCTGGCATTAAGAGGTTGTGATTCTCTGCATCCCTATAGTTCCAGTAACAAAATGCAGTTTCTTCATACTGAAATAAATACTGCAGACTGTAATTAAATATAATACAAATTAGAATCTGGGAAATATATTTATAAGATCACTTATTTCATAGAATTAATCTGTAAAGTGTGTAATGAAGTTTTTAAACATATGTGCATGAAAATGTTTCCTGTATTAAATCGGAGACGACAATACATGCACCAATAAATTTGAAGTATTCCTCAACAACCCTGATACTTTATACACTAGCGCAGTAGAAATGCTGTACATTTGCACCCACACAAATCTCAGTGTGCTTAGATGCTGCTCATGAAATGTAAAAGCATATCACATTTAAAGTTGCACAATTAATTAATTGCAAGTACCTGGTAAATTAAAGTGTTTTAACAACAAAACAACATAACTACAACAACCTGTTAAAATTCATAACTTGATATTATAGAACTACAAAGCAACAAATCCATAAAGCAAGTATCATAGTTACATTATATGGTTTAGTATTTATCACATACATTTCAATATGCATGTATTGATCATGTGTGATTTTTAGAACGATTTTCATGATATATTAGACCTAATTCATCATAAAGAATTTGCTATCACTGTCAGATGTAGTGTATTTGCACACTAGTAATTTATTTTGCACCATATATTTGTACTACTAGCAACATTTTACATTATTCAATCAAGCAAAATATTATTACAATTATGACTTCATCTGTCCCCACAGAATAGAAGTACACAGACATGCAAGCCTGCTATCCTCATCCTGGCAAGCAAGCCTTGTGCCTTCAAAACCTTTTTTGGAAATTAGTAATTGTCTATTCAATAGCATATGGTAACAAAAAAGGAACCAATACTGGATGGGGTGCTGCTGCATTATGATAATCTTTGTAGGCACAGCGTAAAAGCTACAAACCTCACACAGACAGCAACCAAGTTAAAATCAAACTTGAGCCCCAGTAGCTGTGCAGCAAGAGCACTAACCACAAAGCCATCATGCTTAGATGTCAGAAAATATTATGTGCACTGTAGCCTGTCGAGGGCTCTCTAGAGACACTCTGAACCCAGGAAAACCAAACAAACCGTCCAGATTATGCAAAAAAATATCTTTTACTCAGAAAAGTACACAGGGGAGGCTAAAAATAAGAGTGAAGCAAAAATATAATATTAGACAAATAATGGAAAACTAGAATCTGTCTGTGCTTTCTTATTCAGAGTAACAGTTGCTATGTATAAACAGGAGGGCTGTAGAAAGTCACACTCCTTCCTACTTCCTTTCTTTTCTCTGCAACCATACTGGCCTCTTCAAAGTTGGCGTTGTTACTCAGAGCAAACAATCCATTACAAATTAGCAGTGGTGTCTTTGCATTTAGTACAAGTGGGGCACTGCCCTCAGCATCTCCCAGCAGGTGGTGCTGTTTTGCAAAAATAAAATGAGGAGTAAGTTCGCCTCAATAGGCTTACATTTTTAAAAATATTTATAGAAAACTCACCTTAGCCATCATAATCATTTTTTCCAATTTTCCAAGATATGCATAGAGCTGCCATTGACGAGGAAAAGAGGAAGGCCTAAGAGAAGGTTTATGGATGTAGTGGGCGAAGATATGGATGTGATGGTTGTAACAAAACAAGATGCAGAGGACAGAAAGATATGGAAGAAGAGAAGAAGATAATCCGCTGTGGCAACCCCTAATGGGAGCAGCCGAAAGAAGAAGAAGAAGATGCTCAATGCAAATTCTTGTCTTAAAAAATACTTATTATTGGAGTATGTGAAATGTTCTTCGTGCTTAGGGTAGATGCTTAGACCCTGCGGTGTTCCACACATACATTACCTTTTCTCATTTGTGTGACTATTCAGCCTGAATTTTTCAGTTTCACGGACACCTTTCAGGTAACCCCTTGGTTGAATTTTTTGTGATGAAGTTTAAAGGGTGCATAAACTTGTACATCTCGCTATTTTGGTGTAGTTATCATTATCATTATGAATCATGTTGATTATTTATGTACAGTATAATATAATTTACCATTTTGTCACTGAACACATATTCACATGCATTTCTGCTTCTGGTATTAAGTATTGATGCTGATGCTGAAATATCTTTTAATACTGTCCTTTGGTGGTTGTCCTTTTTCTCAAGCTTCATTTTGTGTGATTTTTTATGGTATTATGATGCTAACAGACTAACACATTATGAACCACTATGTCTTTTGCTCACTCTGTAACAGCTCCTTCATGTAGCTTCAGTGATCTTTTCACTGCCTCATTCTCTGCCTGCACATTCATTTTTCCAGATCCACCTCACATTGCTTACTTGGAGACAAGGTCAACACCATCTGCATTCACTTTCACCAACTCTGTGAGCCGAGTCTATCCATGACACAATCTTTTCCAAGATCACTGGCAGCTACATACCAAGGCTAAGTGGAATTGACAAGTGGAAAGGGTCTCATAAATTCAGATTTTTAGATATTTAATCATCTCTCTCTCTTTTACTCTGCCCCACCATAATTTTTATGTTAAAAAATACTAAATACTCAATACTCAAAATGCAGCAGCAATACTTTATTCCTTACTTACTGGAAAAAGTATTTACTTTACTTTTATGTTACTTCCCAAACTTATGCAAATCTATATTTTAATAATGAGGAAATAGCCTCTAACTGTGAAGGTTAATTCAGTAATAAACTATATGGTTACATTACTTCTGTGCCATTTTAAACATATGAACACGCAAGCAGAGACCTTCAATTCACAAAAAAACCTTAACAAAAAAAAAATTTTGTCCTAACAATCATAATCCTCTCAAGGAGATTTTTGCCGAATAAAGCTTCACTTAGAATAGCCACTGCCTCTGGGCAAATTAAAGCACAGCACAACTGTGGACAAACAAGTTCAAAATTAGCCAGTTTATCCTTTCAATTCTTTATTGCTTCTTTTTATTACCCTGACTAATAAACTATAGGTTTATAGAGTCATTATTGTTACGTGTACAGAGTATGGTGAAATTTTTCTTGTACACACTAATCAATATGCAACAAATCACCACTGTTTGGTGCCGTGATTAGTTAAGTATATCCAGATAGATAGATAGATAGATAGATAGATAGATAGATAGATAGATAGATAGATAGATAGATAGATAGATAATTTATTAATCCCCAAGGGGAAATTCACATACTCCAGCAGCAGCATACTGATAAAAAAAAAAAAAAAAAAACAATATTAAATTAAAGAGTGATAGAGAGGTAGAACATTAACATTTATTCAGTTAAATTGGTGTAATTTTCAATTGTATATGCATTACTCATTAACTAGCTGCCTTTCATTAAATATTTGAATAAAAAAGAAAAAAGTGAATGGAGGAGGAATTAATGACACAGCAGAATGGTAACAGGTATGACAGCAGAATTTCTAATTAAACATAATGTTCCATAAACCAAAAGAATTGAATTCTAATTAATAAATTACCTGGTTTCAAAAACTATGGCATCTGCATTCCAAGACTGCCCAGTTCTTCTCAAGAAACCTAGTCAAATCAAATTTCCATTGTTATTAGAAAAAATAAAACAATTTAATTTTATCAAAATATGTGCTATATGAAGAGAGCAATATAATGATTTGAAAAATTGTTGTAGTGAGTGGCTTGGTGCATAGTCAATAGCAATGTTTTTCTTGGATCCAGTGTCCTGGTTTAAAATCCCATACCCAGTTGTTGTCCAGATAAATTTTATATGCTCTCCCAGTACCTGGGCTTCTCTCAGCATACATTGTTTTTCTTCCATGCTCTTGAAGAAAGGTGTTATGTTAATAACTCTAAATTGATTCCAGTGTATGTATGTGTATGAGCAGTCTCTGTGATGGACTGATGCCATATACAGTTTTGTTTCAAGCTTTAGACCTGATGCTGCTAGGATGGCCTCTGGTCCAACTTGACTGTGAATTAAATTAAGCAAGTCTGTGAATGTTATGTCATTTCAAATGTACACTGTATTATGAAAGGAGGGGCAGCATGGTGGCACAGGAATGGCACTGCTGCCTTACAACACAGAGACCAGGGTTTGCGCCCTGGGTGCTCCCTGTGTGGAATTTGCATCTTCTCCCCATGCCTGTGTGGTCTTCCTCTGTGGGTGCTCTGGTTGACTGCCACAGTCCACAGACATGCAGGTTAGGTTAATTGGTATTGTTAAATTGGCCCTAGTGAGTGGATGTGTGTATGTGTTCACTCTACAATATGCTGTTCAAGTGTTGTTGCCTTGTGCCTGATGACTGCTGTGATAGATTGGCTTGCGACCTTGCCCTAGATCAGGGGTCTGCAACCTTCACTATCAAAAGAGCCATTTTGCCCCTCTTCCTCCAAAGAAAAATAGTCTGGAGCCGCAAAACATAACACAGCTTATAAACTTTTAAAAGTTTTAATCTTTTTTTAGATTTTACATGTTACAACCACGGAATAAAACAAACAGAAGTGCAGTGTGCATGTGTAGGCCTACTTTGAAATAAATTTAACTGAACTCTGCAGGCCTATTTGAGTCCTTCCTATACCTGTATAAAATTAAAATAAAAACTAGCCCACTTTAATATAAATAAAACATTTAGCTGTAGCTTAGCAGCTTTAAAAAAGTAAACATAAAATTCCATTTCAGTGTGCTCTCATCCTCTTCAGGTTTCCCTCTCAGCCAGCAATCAACTGAAGCACCTGAACATACAAAAAAAACCAACATCAGCTCCGGGTCTGAAATAAATGTGTTTTTTTTTTTTTTTTTTTAAATATTAGCCTATTAAATGCTATTGTTCTCACCTGTTTAATGTGACTTCTGTTTCTGAAGTTCGCTGCAGATCATCTCTAGCACTTTGAGCTACTTTTTGTATGAAAATGTGCTATATAAATAAATGTTGTTGTTGTTCTATGTCGGGGCTATACGATGTGACTTTGACCTTCACACAGGACTGCAGGCTCATGTGTGAGGTGGGAGAGATATTTGGACTTTATGAAGTTCATTCTTGAGAAAACTTGCTCACATAAGTATGTTGAGCCAAAGATGGACAGGACTCCAAATGCATATTTTTTTCATGTTCATATATGTTTCGGGAATGGCACTCCATGTATTGAAAACAAGTTTGTCGGGTTTGGGGAGGTTTTCAGTATCAGTCCATTTGTGCTCTTTAGCGAGAGTAGCCTTCTGACGGGCGACTTCTTCAAGATCCGCTGTCAGGCATTTGAACTTGGACACCCATAAATCTTTATCCGCTATGCGGCCAGTTCAATTTCTAGATCGGGCTTACTTACTCACTCCTGTGAATGCGGATGTGTTCAGCAGGGATGGGTCGATGTCCAGGGAAGGAGAGAGTGTTTTTTTTCTTTCTGAACTCACTGAATCTTTCTCTAAATGCAGCTTGCATTGCAATAATTGTACGGTGGAAATAATCACAATTTATGTGAATGTTCACTGCTTTGAACTCTCTCAGGGAGGGGAAGTGAGAGAGTGTACCTTTCTGTACATCTCTGGCAAACACTGTCATCATGCGCTCAAACACCAAAACATCCTACGCCAAAACATTTAAAGTCGGAGAATAGATGCTCTGATATTTTTATGAACGATTCTTTCATGTATTCTCCGTCTGTGAACGGCTTACCCCTCCTTACGATCTCTTGAGCTGCCACAAAACTAGCAGCTGTAGTTGATTGTGGAGAAGTGAGCCACTTTTTTTGTTTGCTCTGTTCAGCTTTCCGTTGCAGTTCCGAAATTGCTGTCTTTCGCTCATCTTCACTTGGGTATTTTTCAGTGAATGCTGAGTGCTTGTTTCGAAAATGTCTTTCAACGTTACATTTTTTGTTGTTCGATAATTTATCGCCACATATTAAGCACACCGGTAAGCCAGCGTCGTTGGCGGTGAAGGCAAATGCTTCTGTCCACGCAGAATTAAACTCTCTGTTCTCTTCTGGGATTTTTCATTTTTGGGATTTATTCATGGTTAGTGCAGGGGTCGCACACTCCAGAAGCCACCTGCAGGTAAAGGCGAGGGCTATAGACGTAGATGTGACGCATATTTTAGTTGACAAATTATAAATAAAAAATAAAAATTAGATGTTAAAGTGTATAACAGTAGTAGTAGTAAATAAACATTATATATATTACATATATTATATACAAATTAAATTAAGAAATTGCCGTTATTCATTTTCATGTTTTTTTTTTTTTTTTTGTCAAGGCCAAAAGGAGCCATTACAAGGAGGCTGCCAGAGCCGCGGGTTGCCGACCCCTGCCCTAGATAAACAGGTTAGGAAAATGGATGGATGGATTACAAAAGTAAATTTAACATCTAGACAAGGCATATGCAAATGGGGGCCCGCGGAAAACATGTGGCCCAGAAGCAACCTCCGAGTGGACCAGACTGTGGTCCTACCAGGGCTCCAGACTGCAACTTAAATGGTCTCAAATGCAACCAAAAATAAGCTTTGCTGATTATCATTACTACTTAGTTCATCAGTTGCAAATTAAATCATTGAAAGTTTAAAGTAATTATATTGTAACAGATGCAAAAGGCCATTTTTTTATTGTTAAGTAGATGTGCCGTTAACATATGTGTCGGTACAGGATCCCCCTTGCATATCCCTGAGCTGCATAAAAGCTAGTTTATGTCCCGCACTGGGTGCAAGGGAGTTATGTGAAAATTGCATCAAACTTGGAGACGCTTCCTGGAAAATATTTCTAAGTACACAGTGCTGCTGAGGAGATGGCCATGTATTCCAAATGGTTAATTATAATGAAAGGCTGGTTATGATTGTGCCAGAATAATGAACGATGGGCTGAATATAATGCAACTTGTCATCAAAACAAAAGCTAGGCATGGAAAACATTTGAAATTAATCTACCCATTGTATAGGTTCCATGTTATGAAAATATCTGTGCCCTGTGGAATTCATTCACACATTAAGGTGTGATTGTCACCAATCTCCTTGTGTTCATGCATCTTTGCATACCATTTTTCTTTTAATTTAACGCATACTCAATGCAAAATGCTGGCCTGTCCTTCAGTAAACATGCACAAGCAGTCGCCAGCCTGCAGTTTCGTCACACACAGCAATCTGATGAAGTATGTGTTTTAAGGTTGAAGGTTTATTACAGTCATTTTACTGGGGTGCTCTGTGATTGACGGTGGATAGTAAACTTTGTTAAAATGGTATCAAAAATGCCACTTGGTTAGTTCTTACTTCAAGTCGTTTTGGTGTGCACACTATATGTTCTGTTACCAATAAATTCTTGAACAGGAGCTCATCAACAAAGAAACATGGAAAATAAGATTTAGTAAAAAATAATAATATTAATAATTATAATTAATAATGGGGCGGCATGGTGGCGCAGTGGTAGTGCTGCTGCCTCGCAGCTAGGAGACCCGGGTTCGCTCCCGGGTCCACCCTACGTGGAGTTTGCATGTTCTCCCCGTGTCTGCGTGGGTTTCCTCCGGGTGCTCCGGTTTCCTCCCACAGTCCAAAGACATGCAGGTTAGGTGGATTGGCGATTCTAAATTGGCCCTAGTGTGTGCTTGGTGTGTGGGTGTGTTTGTGTGTGTCCTGCGGTGGGTTGGCACCCTGCCCAGGATTGGTTCCTGCCTTGTGCCCTGTGTTGGATGGGATTGGCTCCAGCAGACCCCCGTGACCCTGTGTTCGGATTCAGCGGGTTGAAAAATGGATGGATGGATAATTAATAATTCATTACTTGACACCCAAGAACTCTGTAGTACAAAGACATTTTAAAGACAAATCATTAAAATAAATGTACCAATCCGATTTCATGCCATACATCTACTCAGGTAGTTTTTTTCTGGGGTCCGGGAAACAATTTCAACAGGAAAGGCTTTGTTGTGGTACTCAAATTTAACCTCTGTCATATGAGTGATTGAAACCATATGAATGAAATAGTTTAAGTTCTGTGAAAAAAAAAATCCCTTGCCTGTGATGACCACCCATTTAAATTGGGGGAAGATCTCATATTTCAAAATGGAAATAAATGTTATTGCTAATACTGTGCACTTTTTTGACTTTATGCACTTTGAGATGTGCATGGGTCAGATGTGAACAAAATATTTTTTTATTTCAAAAGTGGAAAAAAGTATTGCTACTATTGAATATACTATATACTATATATACTACTATGTTCTGTACAGTTATAGCTTTTTTGTTGTTTTTTTTTTTATACATTTTTGATGTGCCTGTGTCAGATTTGACTAGGGCTGCCAACCATCCTCATTTTCCCGGACATGTCCTCATTTTTAATGTGCCATGGACTGTTTGGGAAGAATTTATAAAATTTTGAAAAGCTCTAGAATTTTGGCTCTTAAAATTTGCAAATCTCCATATCCTTATCATTGGTAAAATTTGAAAGCCATACATCACTCATCATTTGTGGAAGTAGTGCATACTTTTTTTCCCAGAATCTTCACTTCCACTCCAGTAGTAAACAACGCAGATATTGACAAGAATAGTCAATATCTGTCCAACCTGTTTTTTTCACTTCATCTTTTTCAATTCAGCTCTATCTTCTTGGCAAGTAAGACACTTCATTATTAATGTTGTTCCTTTCCTTCATTATTTGTAATCCTAATTCACCATAACTAAGTGAATTTCAATTTCACGTTTTCAATGTGTGATCTTATTTTCAATTCTTCTTTCAGCAGCTTGGTTAAGTAAGAAATTTCATACATCCAGGTACAATCTGTCTTATTTAAGTGTGAGTAAGCAATAATAATGAAAGTACGAAAATTTGAAAGTCTCAAAAAAAGGATAGTAAAGATCGCATTAGTGCTAACAAATGGAAATTATTACTCGGTAAAATAACGGAACAGCGAAAAGAGATTGAATATATTGTTCGGGTTTAAACTTTAAGTCAGAGACTTGTAGATCGTCTAATTCATGTTGCCATCAAGGAAAAAAAGTAGTATTTCTTCCCAATGAAGAGGCGTATCCGCGAGAATTAAAAGATTCCAAAAAGTTGGTGTGGTACACATGCAGAGCAAGTTAGAGATAATGAAAGTACGAAAATTTGAAAGTCTCAAAAAAAGGATAGTAAAGATCGCATTAGCGCTAACAAACGGAAATTATTACTCAGTAAAATAATGGAACAGCGAAAAGAGATTGAGTATTTTGTTCGGATTAAAACTTTATGTCAGAGACTTGTAGATTGTCTAATTTGTGTTGCCAGCGAGAATTAAAAGATTCCAAAAACGTTGGCATTGAAGTCCAGTGAGACGGAGACTTTTAACGTGAGATTTTTTCAAGTCACGCCCTACTTACAACTATTTTCAAACAAGACCACGGTCATCTAACCTCAGTTGTGTGAATGCTTTTGTCAGACACACTTCCTGCGCTCTCAGCCCTTATAAATTTTATCAGGACAATAATTTTATATGTTCTAGATGACACGTCAACGACTAAGTGAAGAAGAAAGAGCACGGACAAACATTCGAAAAAGTCATTTTATTTATTAGAGAAAAAGAAACAATATTCACTCACAGGCAGTTATACATTGCATTGTCACGATGAAAGTCCAAACACGGAATCAAACTTCAATGTGATCTTGAAGAAAATTTAATTCCAAATATTGTTTTTACTAAAGTTTTAAAGTAAAAGTGAAAATAATGCATATATAACAATTCCCAAATAACAATCTCTTTAAATTGTATATCCGGTTAACCAAACCCAGGGGTGGGCAAGCAAAGCGAGCAGGGGGCAGAGCCCCCTATTTTCTGTGAAAAAAAGACAGAGAGAGAGAGAGAGAAACAGATATGATGTATTTATTACATTTTAATAGAAATTTGAAAATGAAAGAGACATGGCATTGTTAATAATAAGTTACAAAAAGTGTACATGGTGAAACACTCAGATGTATTTGAAGACTTGGTTAACTGACTTGAAAGTTGTAGCATTTAAACTTTTTTTATCTATGTCATCAAACAGTCTTCTATTCCTTTTATCACGTATTTTCTATAAAGTAAGTCATATACAAAATGAACAGTAATAATTGAATGTATTTATATATTCTATTAGACTTTTTAACAGTAGTTTACAACATCATATAGTTAGAAAACATAGTGCAAATT
The DNA here is from genome assembly GCF_900747795.2 of Erpetoichthys calabaricus. Taxonomy (NCBI): domain Eukaryota; kingdom Metazoa; phylum Chordata; class Cladistia; order Polypteriformes; family Polypteridae; genus Erpetoichthys; species Erpetoichthys calabaricus. The sequence continues at coordinate 159,791,985 of NC_041399.2, forward strand.
GGCAACTCAGTATAGCTTTCAAACACAGTAGATTCCAATTCAAGCGATGTAAAACCAGAAGAGGTTGATGTTTTATTGTTAGTTGTTGGTTGTGAAGGGTCTATGACTAATAATAGTTCAGAATTCTTAAACTTAACATTTTTGAAAGTAGTGTCTTATGGAGAGTTTAAATTAGTGAGAGGTCTCAAGATAAAATTGCAGGACCATGATGGACAGCAGCTCTGGAGCTTGGCTGATAAAATATAATGTGAGAGACTCCTTCTTCTTTCGGCTGCTCCTGTTGGGGGACGCCACAGCGGATCATCTTCTTCCATATCTTTCTGTCCTCTGCATCTTGTTCTGTTACACCCATCACCTGCATGTCCTCTCACACCACATCCACAAACCTTCTCTTAGGACAGGGGTCTGCAACCTTCACTATCAAAAGAGCCATTTTGCCCCTCTTCCTCCAAAGAAAAATAGTCTGGAGCCGCAAAACATAACACAGCTTATAAACTTTTAAAAGTTTTAATCTTTTTTTAGATTTTACATGTTACAACCACGGAATAAAACAAACAGAAGTGCAGTGTGCATGTGTAGGCCTACTTTGAAATAAATTTAACTGAACTCTGCAGGCCTATTTGAGTCCTTCCTATACCTGTATAAAATTAAAATAAAAACTAGCCCACTTTAATATAAATAAAACATTTAGCTGTAGCTTAGCAGCTTTAAAAAAGTAAACATAAAATTCCATTTCAGTGTGCTCTCATTCTCTTCAGGTTTCCCTCTCAGCCAGCAATCAACTGAAGCACCTGAACATACAAAAAAACCAACATCAGCTCCGGGTCTGAAATAAATGTGTTTTTTTTTTTTTTTTTTAAATATTAGCCTATTAAATGCTATTGTTCTCACCTGTTTAATGTGACTTCTGTTTCTGAAGTTCGCTGCAGATCATCTCTAGCACTTTGAGCTACTTTTTGTATGAAAATGTGCTATATAAATAAATGTTGTTGTTGTTCTATGTCGGGGCTATACGATGTGACTTTGACCTTCACACAGGACTGCAGGCTCATGTGTGAGGTGGGAGAGATATTTGGACTTTATGAAGTTCATTCTTGAGAAAACTTGCTCACATAAGTATGTTGAGCCAAAGATGGACAGGACTCCAAATGCATATTTTTTCATGTTCATATATGTTTCGGGAATGGCACTCCATGTATTGAAAACAAGTTTGTCGGGTTTGGGGAGGTTTTCAGTATCAGTCCATTTGTGCTCTTTAGCGAGAGTAGCCTTCTGACGGGCGACTTCTTCAAGATCCGCTGTCGGGCATTTGAACTTGGACACCCATAAATCTTTATCCGCTATGCGGCCAGTTCAATTTCTAGATCGGGCTTTCTTACTCACTCCTGTGAATGCGGATGTGTTCAGCAGGGATGGGTCGATGTCCAGGGAAGGAGAGAGTGTTTTTTTTCTTTCTGAACTCATTGAATCTTTCTCTAAATGCAGCTTGCATTGCAATAATTGTACGGTGGAAATAATCACAATTTATGTGAATGTTCACTGCTTTGAACTCTCTCAGGGAGGGGAAGTGAGAGAGGGTACCTTTCTGTACATCTCTGGCAAACACTGTCATCATGCGCTCAAACACCAAAACATCCTACGCCAAAACATTTAAAGTCGGAGAATAGATGCTCTGATATTTTTATGAACGATTCTTTCATGTATTCTCCGTCTGTGAACGGCTTACCCCCTCCTTACGATCTCTTGAGCTGCCACAAAACTAGCAGCTGTAGTTGATTGTGGAGAAGTGAGCCACTTTTTTTGTTTGCTCTGTTCAGCTTTCCGTTGCAGTTCCGAAATTGCTGTCTTTCGCTCATCTTCACTTGGGTATTTTTCAGTGAATGCTGAGTGCTTGTTTCGAAAATGTCTTTCAACGTTACATTTTTTGTTGTTCGATAATTTATCGCCACATATTAAGCACACCGGTAAGCCAGCGTCGTTGGCGGTGAAGGCAAATGCTTCTGTCCACGCAGAATTAAACTCTCTGTTCTCTTCTGGGATTTTTCATTTTTGGGATTTATTCATGGTTAGTGCAGGGGTCGCACACTCCAGAAGCCACCTGCAGGTAAAGGCGAGGGCTATAGACGTAGATGTGACGCATATTTTAGTTGACAAATTATAAATAAAAAATAAAAATTAGATGTTAAAGTGTATAACAGTAGTAGTAGTAAATAAACATTATATATATTACATATATTATATACAAATTAAATTAAGAAATTGCCGTTATTCATTTTCATGTTTTTTTTTTTTTTTGTCAAGGCCAAAAGGAGCCATTACAAGGAGGCTGAAGAGCCGCATGCGGCTCCAGAGCCTCGGGTTGCCGACCCCTGTCTTAGGACTTCCTCTTTCCCTCTTCCCTGGCAGCTCTATCCTTAACATCCTTCTCCCAGTATACTCAGCATCTCTCCTCTGCACATGTCCAAACCAACGCAATCTCGCTTCTCTGATTTTGTCTCCCAACCGTTCAACTTAAGCTGACCCTCTAATGTACTCATTTCTAATCCTATCCATCCTCCTCACACCCAATGCAAATCTTAGCATCATTAACTCTGCTACCTCCAGCTCCATCTCCTGCTTTCTGGTCAGTGCCAGCGTCTCCAATCCATATAACATAGCTGGTCTCACTATCATCCTGTAGACCTTCCTTTTCACTCTTGCTGATATCCGTCTGTCACAAATCACTCCAGACACTCTTCTCCACCCATTCCACCCTGCCTGCACTCTCTTTTTCACCTCTATTCCACAATCCCCATTACTCTGTACTGTTGATCCCAAGTATTTAAACTCATTCACCTTTGAAAACTCTACTGCCTGCATCCTCTCCATTCTACTGACCTCCCTCTCATTTACACACATGTATTCTGTCTTCTTCCTACTTACCTTCATTCCTCTCCTTTCTAGAGCATATCTCCACCTCTCCAGGGTCTCCTCAACCTGCTTCCTACTATCACTACAGATCACAATGTCATCAGCAAACATCATAGTCCACGGGGTCTCCTGTCTAATCTCGTCTGTCAACCTGTCCATCACCATTGCAAATAAGAAAGGGCTCAGAGCCGATCCCTGATGTAATCCCACCTCTACCTTGAATGCATCTGTCACTCCAACTGCAGACCTCTCCGCGGTCACACTTCCCTCGTACATATCCTGTACCACTCTTACATACTTCTCTGCCACTCCTGACATCCTCATACAATACCACAACTCCTCTTGAGGCACCCTGTCATATGCTTTCTCCAGGTCCACAAAGATGCAATGCAACTCCCTTCTGGCCTTCTCTATACTTCTCCATCAACACCCTCAGAGCAAACATCGCATCTGTGATGCTCTTTCTTGGCATAAAACCATACTGCTGCTCACTAATCATCACCTCACTTTTTAACCTAGCTTCCACTACTCTTTCCCATAACATCATGCTGTGGCTTATCAATTTTATCCCCCTGTAGTTAACTACATTCCTGCACATCCCCCTTATTCTTAAATATCGGCACCAGTACATGTCTTCTCCACTCAGCAGGCATCCTCTCACTTTCCAAGATTCCATTAAACAATCTGGTTAAAAACTCCACTGCCATCTGTCCTAAACACCTCCATGCTTCTACAGGTATGTCATCTTGACCAACGGCTTTTCCATTCTTCATCCTCTTCATAGTTGTCCTTACTTCCTGTAGTTGTACTTACTTCCTAATCTGTTGCACTTCCTGATTCAGTATCTCCACATCATCCAACCTCTTCTCTCTCTCGTTCTCTTCATTCATCAGCCTCTCAAAGTACTCTTTCCATCTGCTCAACACACTCTCCTCGCTTGTGATTATGGTTTCTATCTTTATCCTTTATTACTTTAACCTGCTGCACATCTTTGCCGGCTTGGTCCCTCTGTCTAGCCAATCGGTACAGGTCCTTTTCTCCCTCCTTAGTGTCCAACCTCTCATACAACGTATCATACGCATTTTCTTTAGCCTTCGCCACCTCTCTCTTCACGTTGCGCTGTATCTCCTTGTACTTTTGTCTACTTTCTGCATCTCTCTGACTATCCCACTTCTTCTTCGCCATCTTCTTCCTTTGTATACTCTCCTGTACTTCCCCATTCCACCACCAGGTTTCCCTTTCTTCCTTCCTCTGTCCAGATGTCACTCCAAACACCCTTCTTGTTGTCACCCTTACTACATCTGCTGTAGTTTCCCAGCTGTCTGGTAACTCTTCACTGCCACCCAGTGCCTTTCTCACCTCCTCCCTAAACTTCCTTTTTCAACTTCCACCATTTGATCCTTAGCTCTGCCCTCACTTTCTTCCTCTTCTTGATCTCCAACGTCATCCTACAGACCACCATCCTATGCTGCTTAACTACACTTTCCCATGCCACCACTTTGCAGTCTTCAGTCTCTTTCAGATTGACTCTTGTGCATAGGATGTAATCTACCTGTGTGCATCTTCCTCCACTCTTGTACGTAACCCTATGTTCCTCCCTCTTCTTAAAATACATATTCACAACAGCCATGTCCATCCACTATCCTCTGACCTTTTTCATTCCTCTCCTTGACGCCATACCTACCCATCACCTCCTTGTCTCCTCTGTTCCCTTCACCAACATGCACACCCAACTTGCGGGGCATATGCACTAATAACATTCATCATCACACCTCCAATTTCCAGCTTTATAATCATTACTCTGTCTCACACTCTTTTCACTTCCAAAACACTCTTGACATACTGTTTCTTCAGAATAACCCCTACTCCATTTCTCCTCCCATCCATACCTCCGAGCCACCTGGCCTTACTCCCCTTCCATTTAGTTTCTTGCACGTACAATATATCAATCTTCCTTCTCTCCATCATATGTGCTAACTCTCTCCACTTACCAGTCATACTGACAACATTCAAAGTTTCTACCCTCAGTTCCACTCTCTTTACCTTCCTCTTCTCCTCCTGCCTCTGGACATGTCTCCCCCCTCTTCTTCTCCTTTTTCTTCTTTGGCTAACAGTAGCCCAATTTCCGCCAGCACCCTGTTGGCTAACAGTACTGGTGGTGGTCGTTGTTAACCTGGGACTCGACCGATCCGCTATGGAAATTTGTATTGCTGTCCGCATATTGATTTGGCAAAATTTTAAACCAGATGCCCTTCCTGACATATCCCTCCCCATTTATCCGGGCTTGGGACCAGCATGAAGAAACACACTGGCTTGTGCATCCCCTGTGGCTGGGTTAGTGTGAGAGACTGTAACATCAATATATATTGATAATGCAGCTGTGAGTTTTTTTTTCAGGGTAATATACATACTGAGTACATACAGTATTTATTCACTTCATACGTAGATGGATGCTTGTTTAATTCCTTTCCTCATACATACATTTCTAGGTAAGTGATGTTTTATTTCTACTGTGACAGTTAACCAACCTCAAGCAGCAGGAGATGTGTGCCAGTGTACACGCAGCTTGCACGCACACTTCTCCCACTGTTTGATTAGCTTGTATTGGTGACATATTTTGCAGTCATCAGCATTGGCTAAAAGAGGAAAACATGCAAAATATGTAAGTTGAAGGAAACTCTCTCAAGGGAAATTTGAAATAGTAAGGTAATCTGTAATTGAAATCTCACAGAATGGCTTCTCTGTTTTAAGAGAGATGAGTTTGTATATTTGCCAAGGTTTTTCAATGGAAGAGAATGAAATGTTAAAACTTTGTACAGTATTCTGTGTTCAAGATTTCTCAATAAAAATGGAATTTTCCCAGAAACTTTCCTTGAAGAATAAACGTGCAAAAGTTCCACAATCGGTCCACTTGGGTCTAAGTTATTTCATAGTTAGTTAGACAGACATGATGATCGCTGTAAATGCATACAAGGTGAGACACAAAAATAACTGGGCTTGGGGCTTTCCTGGAAAACTGTCTGGAGGTTGGCCGAACGTGAATCATAGAACTATATCCCCTCCTACATGCCCTCTCAAACTGCCGACCAGGTATGTATATCTTGTGAATAACTCAGTCAGTATTTGCACAACAATTGATACACGAGATGCTACTATAATGTCGGGTGAAAAAAATCGAACAGCGAATCAACATCAAATTTCTCTCAAAATTGAACAAAATGGCCACGGAAACTTATGAAATGATAAAAAGAGTGTACGGTGATAGCAGTTTGTCTCGCACACAAGTTTTTGAGTGGCACAAACGTTTCAAGGAAGGATAAGAAAATGTGGAAGAAGTTCAATGGCCAGGTCGCCCACACTCATCTCGGACGGATGAAAACATTAAAATGGTGAATCAGATTGTTCGAAATGATCATACTGCTTTTTCAGTAAAGCAGTTTTTGACTGACAATAACATTCCTGTCCTCGATCATCCTCCCTATTAGCCTGATTTAGCTCCCTGTGATTTTTACCTGTTTCCGAAAATCAAAAGTGACCTGATGGATGAAGAGAAGATAGAAACAGCAAGCCTGTTGAAGAGCCTCAAGCAAGAAGACTTCCAGCACTGTTTCAATCAATGGAAGATACATATGGAGCGGTGTAGAGATCGGGAGAAGAAGTATATAAAAGGTGACAATGTTTAGAATACTGTAATTCATCAATAAATATTTTTTTTTTTTTTACCAATCCGGTTATTTTTGTGTCTCACCTCGTATATACTTGAAAATCAAAGCAATCAGGATATTCTGCATATATTGTAAGAATGTACTTTTATTTAACAGAATATTATAAATATGGTTAAAAGGTTTCAACTTCACAAAAAGGTTTATTCTCCTATCTCCTAATTGTTTTCAGGCTGGGATAAAGGACAAATAAAACAGGCAATTCAGTTTAGTCCTTTGAGTAAAGTATGAACTCACTAATATTTATCTAAAGATGTGTGTGTATGTGAAGTCTGTGAAAAAAGACATTGTCAGCCGTATGATATACTGAGTATTTGATGTCTTTCTTTTGATGATATTCTCATTTATTTATTTCAATTTTCTTGGCACAAGAGCACATCACTAAAGCCAAGTTCAATTTCTTGTCACTCTGCCTGGGAATCACTGCTGCCTATGCAAAGATAGTTGACAATGTCCCAAAGTAGCATTTCATCCACATAACATTTTAGCAGTTTCTTACACTTTGTTGTCCCGCAGTGCAATATTGTTAGACTGCAATTAAAAATCAAAAGACAGTTCAAAATAACTTTGTATCTCTAGAGCTGTAAATAAATACATAAAACCAATATGACTCCACACATTGTCTTTGTTTCAGCACCCAGGTATCCAAGATTGCTAGCAGTATACTCAATATATGTTGTGTGAGATTAAAAAATGAGGGACACCAGGTCATGAAAGGGTTAATACAATAATTGTGCCTGCTAGTCACTGCTCACATGCCTTCTTTAATCTGAATCAAGAGACATTTTTCATCTGCGTCTGGAGCTTGAGCTCTCTGGCAATCTAAATCTGGAGGCTGTCTTATCTTTCTTTGCTTATACATCAATCCACTGTCCTTGAAATCTGTTAAATCTTGTATCTCTTTGCTCTTACTTGATGGGCCTTTAGCATAAAGTGGCAATTACGACAGTACATTTCCAGAAACTAACATAAAATGATGAACTTAACATGTAATACAATATGTACAAAATAATGCCTCTGCATTTTTAAGAGTTGCTTGGTGTAAGCTGTTTGATTCTCCATGGTTACAATGCCCTAATAAATAAACCCATAATTATCTATGCTGTGCAAATTTCCCAATAGAGAAGGATTCCTTTCCACAGCTGTATCATTGCATGGAGAGTCCTTTCAGTCAATTAAACTTCTTTGATTAGTGCTCTCAACTTACTAGTTTTATTCCACTGACCCTTTTTGTGAAGAAATATTTTCTGGTTGTTAATAAATGTCCAGAAGCAGGGCTTTGAGAATTCCAAGAACCTGGATTAGGTCCCTGGTGGCTTTGGAGATTTTGTAAGTTTTTGCTATGTCTTTCTGGCCTTTAAAACATTTTTGCTTGTTCATTTATTAGTTTTCAACTGTTTGGTTTGTGTTCCTTGTTTTGCTTGTGTTTTGTTATGCTTGGCTTGATTGTATGAATTGCATATCATATTAGATGGAGCTCACCCAAACATAATACCAGGTATTACATTGCTTTTTTCATGTTTATTTTTGTGAATGCATAGTCAGGGTTATGCATGGGGTATTTTAATGGAGTATCCTGTCTTTTACCTTTATTCTCCATTCCTCTATGAATAGCATTATGATGAATGTGGAGAGTTTAGTTTGCAGCTTTAGCTAACTTGTTATGCCTTGTTATATAAATCTTATTAAACAAGTAATCTGCTTTTCATCTGCATTATCACGATGTGAAAAGCCAGAAAGCAGTTATTTGTATGCCACTGTCACTGTTGTGACTGTCACCTGCTCTAACACTGTATATTGTAAAGTGTGTAGCATGGAATGCAGTTAGCTGCTTTGACATCTATTTCTAATGTGTAGGAGCTGATAGACATTGCTGTGCCTTAGAGCTGAGTTCTTCAGCCTCAGCATCATTTGAACTCAATACAGAGATGGAGTTGTATATAATTAATGCTTTGGCAACACTGCATAGATGTGATTTGATCAAAGAAAGCTCTCTCCAACAGAGTTTCTGTATACACATTTATATAAAAGCTTAAGGATTTCTACTTCAAAAGGTTAGGGAAATTATTTGAAAGCGTTTTACTGGAAATCTAAGTGAAATATTAGGAAAATTAGCAACACAGTAAATTTTACTTTCCCATAAATAGGCAGCTCTGTGTTTTGTTAGTGATAAATATCATTGTTATTTTCTTTGTGTATATAGCAAGTTACAAACTTAAAGCCTTCTATTACATGTCTTTTTCAGTAAGATCTATCCATAGCAAATCCCTGTCATTATATATAGACAAGTATCTTATTTTGCACCATATAGTTGATTTTTTTTTTCAAGTTAGATTATTTTTTTGCACTGAGCTAAGCACACTTTCACTGGCGAAATGGATGTTATATAAGATAATAATGTGATTTTGGTTGTATGTTTGCGGATATAATACTCTAGTGATTTTGTTTAAAATTGCACATTCATGCTGTGAAAACATGGGCCACGATCGAATCTGACCCTGTACAGTATATAAAAACAGACAATAGCACAGACCATATAATGGTGAGGAGGTGTATTTCAATTTCAAACATACAATAATTTCAATGAAAGGAGTGAAAAAAACAAAGTATGCCCTTCTGTGTCACAGTTCTTCAGGGATGTTTTTTCATTTTATGTTTATATCACAGATTTTATTTATCATTTTGATTTTTATGCAATGCCATCTTGATTAATGCAGATGTGTTGCCCAGCCTATACACTGCATTTTTCCCATTTGATTCTGGAGTTCATCAGAGGTGTGTTCTTGCTCCTACTCTGTTCCATGCTCGCATGGACTGGGTGTTGGGTAGAGTCATGGAGTATAGCAGCTGTGGGGCATCTGTTGGTGAAGAAAGATTCACTAATCTTGACTTTGCCGACGATGCTTTAATCTTCACGGAGTCAAAAGAAGCTCTGATTGGGGCTCTCGAGAGACTGAGCGAGGAGTCTGAGTGTCTGGGCTTGCTAGTGTCCTGGATAAAAACCAAGATCCAGGCCTTTAATGACCTCTTAGGCATAGCCATCAGCAGTGTGTTTGTCTGAAAAGAGAATGTCAACCTTACTTTGGCAGCGACATTTATGTCTCTGGTCACACTTCCTATAAAGTCAGTAGACGGATTGGGAAGGCATGGGGGCTTATGAGGTTGCTGGAAAGGGGTGTGTGGTACTTCCGATATTTTTGCGAAAAGGACAAAGGTCCACGTTTTTAGAGTCCTGGTGCTTCCTGCTTTGCTATATGGTTGCAAGACATGGATGCTATCCAGTGACCTGAGACGAAAACTGCACTCCTTCGGTAGTGTGACTCTTCAGAGAATCATTGGGTTTGACTTTGTGTCGAACGAGCGGTTGCTCACGGAGTAACAAATGACACACATTACCTGCATTGTGAGGGAGCGTCAGTTACAGCAGTATGGCCATATGGCGTGATTCCCTGAGTGTGATCCAGCTCATAAAAGCCTCATTGTTGAGGACCCGAGTTGCTGAACCAGGCGAAGGAGACACCCACGTAACACCTGGCTGTGGCAGATAGGTGTTCATTTCTGGGGTGTGCGACTGGACTGTGTGTCTGCCTGGTTGACAACCAGGATCCCAAGCTGATTCATTGTTTGGTGGGTGCAGCAATGTGCTGTACCAGTGCATACACTCCAACCTGACCTGACATGACCTACTGCCCTTTTCTCCTGCTTTGAACATGGCATGTAGAGGGAAACCTTTAGGTTACATTTTTTTGCCTATTCAATTTTCAGTTATATTGCCTTTTGTCTAACTGCTCTAATAGGATGAAATTATTCTAGTATGCAGACCCTTAGCAAGTCCCTGACCTTTGGATAAAGGTATCAGGTATATCTCTCTATGTAACCTAGTACAGTATGATCTAGTGTCCCATATATGGACTAACTTATATTAGACTATTATGTTATTAGCTATATCCTAATTATGCTGTATAGGATTCATAATACAAGAGCAATCTGCTTGTATGGTGTGCTCCAAAGAAATCTTTGTTAAATAAATTTCTTATATGTATGTATTTCTGGAGTCTGAAGAATTTTTTTATGTATGACTGCTAAAGTAAATTGGGGATTAAGAAACTTCTTCTCTAAGAGGGCACAACCATTGTGTTTGCTGGTTATATGACCCTGCGACGCCACTCATGATGTTTCAATGATGCAAGTATAAAACAAGGCACAGTGCAGTTGGTATCCTAGTTTTTTATAATCATAAATGAATGACTGCTTGTACTTTATTTTCTTATAAGGGTCGGTATATACTTTTCGCTCAGAACGCATACCAAGGTTATTATAGTTAACGAAAACTAAAATCAAAACTGAAACTGAAATAAAATAATTAACAAAACCAAAATGAAAACTAAAATTAAATGAAACTATTAAAGTAGCTGGAAAGACTAACTGAAATAAAATAATAATTTAATACAATAATTTTAGTTTTCGTTTTTGAATGAATATTTTTGTTGTAGGTTTTAACCCTTATAACTTTTAACTCTAAAACTAAAAGTCATCCACCACGAGCCGCCCGCATATATTCATCCATTAAACGGTGGCTGGTGACGGAGGGTGGGTGTTCACACAGCATTTGCGGTGATAGAATGAGCTGAATATGGGCGCGTAAAGTGTATGGAATAGAAAGCGATTTACGTGCTGCCTTTCTTTGCGCTTTTTGTATATCAAGATGTAATTCAAACGCCTGAAACTGGAATATGGTGGTCAACAAAACCTTTACTGGATGGACAGAAAAATCACGAGTGAGTAACGTTTTAGTTTATTTCTCAGGTGCCTGCTTTTTGTTGACAGTAATTCACCTGCCACTTCGCACACAAAGTATATGAAGTATAGAGAAAGTATAGTAATCATGAAAAAAATTTGACCTTGAGATTTTGATGAATATTGACGTTTTAGAGCTCCACAAGTCCAAAAATACAGTTTTTTGGAATCATGTATGTGTGTGTGTGTAAACATGATAACTCAAAAATGCAACTAGATAGATGGATGAAATTTGACACGTGGCTGGTCGTTACTCCAAAATTGTAGATCTGTATTAACTTTTGGGCCAAATCCATCAACCGGAAGTGGTACTTCACCTGAACACATAATCGATTTTTTATTATTCATGCAGCTACAGAGTCCAATTTATTTAACTTTACTTTTATAATAATTGTTCAATATATTATTAATTTGTTTTGATTTGTTGTTGATGGTTCTTTAATGTACATAATATAATCATTGTCTTGCTGTTTATTTCTCAAATATCCATCCCCATATCTGAGTACATGAAAAAGTCTAGGGGAAACCACTCCCAATTTTTGAAAATAAAACGGCACTGATCAAGAGTCTGACAAGGTCATCATACAAGATCACCATATTGTTACTGACCAATACTTTTGCTTTAAAAACGTCATTTAACAACAAAGCGATACAACCCTTGTAAAATTCCTGAGTTGGCAACGTCTCTACTGAACTACAGGTGGGTAGGCGAATAGAGTCTGCCAAGTGGTGAAAGGCTAAACATACTAATGTGTTTTTGTGTTTATGCTACATTTATTAATTTATCTTTTTTAGTTAATATTCACAGCTCAAAATACCTGACATTGTGAAAATAATCCAGTAGCAGAATTATGTTTTAAAATATCTGTTTTAAGATTTATGCTACATTTTTCAATGTTTTTCTTTCTCTCTCTCTCTCTCTCTCCCTCTCTCTCTCAAAATAAATAGTTGAAATATCATATTCTTTTTGGTCTTAAGATCAGCCATATCATAAATATTGCATATCAGGGATTTTTCCTGCCTTGCAATGCCCCCTAGTATTAAAAATGATAAAATTGTGTAAAATTGTTCATATTCAGTACCTGGTTTTGATTATGCTTGTTTCTATCAGACAAAAACAAAACCAAATAGTAAACCATATTGTGTAGTGTAGTAAACTTCCACATTAAGCTCATATTATAGGTATATAAAAACCCGTTAAGTGTACAGTTCTGTCTCATTGTAACACAAAAACTAAACTCCATAGTAGCTCTTTAACATGTACCATAATTACTAAAACTAAAACTGAAACTAATATATATAAAAATAAAACAGAAATGTCTTTGTAAAATAAAAACTAAATTAAAACTAAAAACACACGATGAAGGAATTTCCAAGTAAGGTCAGAAAAAATATAGAAATAAAAACTAATAGAAAAAGGCAAAACTATAATAATCTTGACTCATACAAGTATGCATCATGGCTTCCATGTGTTCCCAGCCTTCATTTGACACCTTCTCTGAGCACGGCCTCAGAAATGAAAGCAACATGTGCTAGAGTTGCCGTACCAGCAAAAAGTCGGGAGTGCAGTGCGTTCAGGATGGAACATGACGTCAGTCTTTGTTTACAATCAACACGCCACTTTGTAGATCCTACAGGATCAATGTGCATGCTTTGACGTTTGATGAATGGTTTGATGTGGTAAAGCAAATCATCAAACTTAAATGCTAACGTACAAATATATTTGTGCTGTTTTTCTTCATCTATTTCTCACATAGACAATACAAGCGCCACATATCCCCATCGTAATGATGCAATACATTTTAAAGGTCTCACATACCATCTTCTGTGCCGTCTTTTTTTGTGTGCCATGTTTGCAACAGCATTACAATGTACAGAAATATATTTGAGCCACAGAGAAAAAAACATTAGGGACACAGTGAAGAAAAAAAAGGTCTATTTTGAGATTAAACTGGAAATTTTGACTTTAGTCTTGTGGTTTATTGTGCCATTAAAGTAGAACATGTAAACATCATCTTAAAACTGACCCAGTTGTTAAATGCTACATACTTCTGGGGCTTCCTCTTACACTGATAGCAGCAGCAGGCAGCAGTTGCCACACAGAACACATTAAATTTATGATTTTCCAGCTCTCTGTACATTTAGAATCCTTAAATATATACTAGATATCACTTTCATGATGAAATGTGTTAAAGCATGTATGTTACATTTTACAGATAAATCGTTAACTTCATTTAAATTATTAGTACTGTTAGTAATTATACATGTCGGGGTAGCGCAGTGGCAGAGCGGTAGTGCTGCTGTCTCACAGAAAGTCATGCCCCTAGTGTTTCCTCCCTGGAGTTTGCATGTTTTCCTGGTGGGTTTCCATAGTGTGCTCCGGTTACTTTCCAAGGACATACAGGTTTGGGGATCTGGTGATGCTAAAATGCTGTTATTGTATGTGTGTGCTTGTATTCACCTTGTGATGTTAAGTGTAGTATAAACAGTACACCACTTGCATAGCAGTAGTGTCTGCAGGTGCCTGTGTCATATCGTGTGAAGTATAAACCCGACCTTAGGGGACTTCGTACTGTTAGGTTTGGCAAGAACATTTTGTAAATGCCTTTATGACTATGATCTTTTTTCTTTGGTTTGTAGGTTTGTAACAGTAATAGTACCTTTTCACTTTCTTGTTATATACTCCCACCAGTCTTTTGACTATTCTTTTGTCTTTTCCCTGGACTCTTTTCTTCCCCAGGTACATACACCACTTTTGTTCTTTTACTGACAAGCCTTTTTTCCACCAAACGTCCTCCTCTATTTTGGAGACCTTCCTTTCATGATATATAGTCTCTTTCCTACCTCACTTTATACATCTTAACAAAACTCCTGGCCTCCTCTTCCATCACACCAGGTGAACATTTGCCTGTTTCCTGCTCCCAAATACAAGCTTGCCTGACTTAAGAGTTGAAGATCCTATTAAGGTAGTCTTGGGAACAGTATGGTTATTTTGACCTACTGGGATGCATGTCCCAGTCATCCTCATTCCCTTAGAGGCTCTGGATGAGCGCTACACTTCCCAGAAGTATCTATGGAAACCTAAAATTCTGCAGCATGCAAATGCTGCCCACTTACCATTGGGGAAGCACAGAATCTCTAGATCTTGCCCCCAGTAAAACACCTACTTGCATGACATCCAACATAGTTTCCTCTGTTTGCCTCCTTCCCCTTACAGCTTGTAGGAATAAAGTTAAATATGACCAATACAGGGGAAAAATATTTAAATTCAACAGTGACATGAAAGCAGTTTGTTTTAGCGTTTAGTTCATAGTTAATTTAAGTAAAATATGATTTAGTTAATAAACATGCTCCCAAAGCTAATAAGACAATTTAGTGAACAAATTAAGTAATTTAACTAAATCTGCATATTGCCAAATACTGTGCATGGAAGGTTAGAGTAAAATAAGCATGTTGTTGCAATACTTCTGTAGTTTATGTAACTAGATTATTAAAAATAGCATTTTTAATCAATATTAAAAACTGTGTATGTGAGTTAATGAACTAATTTAAATTGTTAGCTATGAAAGCTTCTATGTAATTAAGTGAACCAAAGTGCAGATGGGCCTTTAGGAATTGTATGGAAGGAGGCATAAATTGGTTTGAAGAAATAATGCATGCCTCACAAAAAAGACATCACTTTTAGTCTCATTTACACATCGTTACTAACGGACAATTTGTTTCCCGAGGTTAGGGAATTGTGAAGCACTTCCAGGATTCACCCTTCTCTGGCAAAAATGGGGTCTCTTTATAAAATCCTTTTGCTCATGCCTCTCTGCAGCACAATCAACTGAATGTCAGTAGGGCAATTTTCAGCAGTCTTCAGATCTTTTGACATTAAATGATAATATATTCCGAAAATTCCAAAAGTGTTCTTATTTTTGCTGCATTAAAGATAATTTTCTGTAAGATCTTTTCACCTATTATAGTATTGTTATGAGAGAAAGCATCAATTTAATGATCTTGGAACAAAATTACTGTTGCCTGTTAAGACAGTATAATGACTTGCGTTTGACTTTCTACTATAATATTATCTTTTTGATCTATGCTTAATTGAATTATTTGAGGCTGTGTGCACAAAAATCATAGTCTTTATAATCTGTATCCTCTAAGAGTAATGCCAGTTTAGGATTTCTTTTATGTATAAAACGTATGCATTATTTTTTAATATGGGTATTTAGAAGACCTTGCAGTAAAGAATGACTACATGAGAGTCAGGGAAAGCAACAGCCTTGCACCATTTGGATGACAAAAATGTTTTGGAAATGTCAATGATAGCGAGATAAGAAAATGCACTCATTCGTTTTTTAATGATTTACAGTTAGCGTTATCTGGATCAGCTGTTCTGCAACTGAAACCATATATATCTTCTCACATATAATGTAAAAACTGTCAAAAGTATAAGGAACATTTTGTGTCCTTCCCTAAAACTATAAGTAAAAGGTTGAATGCTGTGAATTGAAGTATACTTATATATATCATCCATTATTTAAACTAATAATACATATAACTGCATCTACTGAAATAAAATTGCATAGGATTTCTTTCATTCTATAAATCAACAGATTACAGACATAGGCACAGTGTGTATGTTTATCGTTGCTATTCAGGTTATTTATGAGGAATAATCTTCAAATTAAAGCCTTTAAATCTGGACTATAACCATACAGTGCTATGAAAAAATATTTGATCCTTCCTAATACCCTTTGTTTTTTTCATCTTGATTCAATAAAACTTTGTATTTAGCATAGATTTAAAAGTTACACTAATACATTTCATTTCATGAATGATTAACATGATAGAAAGCTACGGCATTTCTTTGGCAGATCTTTAATTGGCATTGTTTGTTATATTTTCAGGTAAGAATAATTTGAAACATCCTAATACACCTAAACTTTGTATGTTTTAAGTGCACCAGCATTAAAAATGGGCTTGAACTTCACATCAGCAACGCTTCAGTCTGTACAGTGAACAGGCAATAAATATCAAATTGATTTTTGGGCTTTCGTTGTGTTTTAGACAGTTATGTAAAGAAAATTTCACAGGTTAATAATTATGCATGGGCGGCACGGTGGCGCAGTGGTAGCACTGCTGCCTCGCAGTTAGGAGACCCGGGTTTGCTTCCCGGGTCCTCCCTGCGTGGAGTTTGCATGTTCTCCCCGTGTCTGCGTGGGTTTCCTCCGGGCACTCCGGTTTCCTCCCACAGTCCAAAGACATGCCGGTTAGGTGGATTGGCGATTCTAAATTGGCCCTAGTGTGTGCTTGGTGTGTGGGTGTGTTTGTGTGTGTCCTGCGGTGGGTTGGCACCCTGCCTGGGATTGGTTCCTGCCTTGTGCCCTGTGTTGGCTGGGATTGGCTCCAGCAGACCCCCGTGACCCTGTGTTCGGATTCAGTGGGTTGGAAAATGGATGGATGGATAATTATGTATACAATCAGTTTTGTTTAACACAGGCATATTGAGATGAAATCTCAGCACAATAAAAACAACATCTCTGTAGCTAAAGGATCTGGGCTGGTAACTCAAAAGTTGCCGGTCCGAATCCTGGCAGTGATAGAATGCTGCTCTGTCGGGCCTTTGAGCAAGACCATTAACCTGCAATCGCTCCAGGTCAGGCTGGGGAGCATGCTCTGGTACA
The DNA here is from genome assembly GCF_900747795.2 of Erpetoichthys calabaricus. Taxonomy (NCBI): domain Eukaryota; kingdom Metazoa; phylum Chordata; class Cladistia; order Polypteriformes; family Polypteridae; genus Erpetoichthys; species Erpetoichthys calabaricus. The sequence continues at coordinate 159,809,089 of NC_041399.2, forward strand.
GCACGTTGCTACACCCACCACACGATGAAACGGCTACCCAAGGAAATGGTGCCCAAGGATTTTCCTGAGAGACACAGTACCAAAGGAGTCCAGTCTTCATCTCTGGTCACTGGATAGCATCCATGTCTCACAACCATATAGCAAGACAGGCAGCACCAGGACTCTAAAGACTTGGACCTTTGTCCTTTTACATAGATATTGGGAGTGCCACACAACCCTTTCCAGTGACCTCATGACCCCCTATGCTCTCCCAATCCATCTATTGACTTCATAGGAAGATTCACCAGAGACATAAATGTCACTGCCAAGGTAAGTAAACCTCTCAACAAGGTCGGAAGTGGTAACTCTTCCTATGAAGTCAGTAGACAGATTGGGAGACCATGGGGGTCATGAAATTGCTGGAAAGGGGTGTGTGGCGCTCCTGATATCTATGCAAAAGGATGAAGGTCCAAGTCAACAAGTCCTGTTTTCCAGTCAGTTGGGATGATATAAGTCTCCCAAATGGAAGCAAAGATTGCATGCAATGCCAGGAGGACAGCCTTACCACCAGCCTGGAGAAGTTCACCTCGGATACCACAGATCCAGGCCTTTAATGACTTCTTGGACACAGCCATCAGCAGTGTGTCTGTCTGTGGAGAAAATGTCAACCTTGTCGAGAGGTTTACTTACCTTGGCAGTGACATTTATGTCTCTGGTGAATCTTCCTATGAAGTCAATAGACGGATTGGGAGAGCATGGGGGGTCATGAGGTCGCTTGAAAGGGGTGTGTGGCACTCCCAATATCTATGCAAAAGGACAAAGGTCCAAGTCTTTAGAGTCCTGGTGCTTCCTGTCTTGCTTTATGGTTGTGAGACATGGATGCTATCCAGTGACCTGAGATGAAGACTGGGCTCCTTTGGTACTGTGTCTCTTCCGGAAAATCCTTGGGTACTGTTGGTTTGACTTTGTGTCAAATGAGCAGTTGCTCATGGAGTCCCGAATGAGGCACATTACCTGCATTGTGAGGGAGTGTCAGTTACAGCACTACAGCCATGTAGACGCGTTTTCCTAAGGGTGATCCAGATCATAAGATCCTCATTATTGGGGACCCGAGTGGCTGGACCAGGCCAAGGGGTCGCCCACGTAACACCTGGCTGCAGCAGGTAGAGAGTCATTTCTGGAGGGTGGTATTGGACTGCGTGTCTGCCTGGGGGGTTGCCAACTGGGATCCCGAGTTGTTTCGTCGTGTAGTGGGTGTGGCAACACACTGTACCGATGCCTGCTCGCCAACTTGACTTGACTTGTTATAAGTGTAAGAATTAAATTTAAATTTATAACAATCAATAGTTTGGCCAAGGGGAATCATGAGCTGAAAATGTAATGTGGACCTAAAGTGCTAATGGAGACAAAACTTCTGCCTGTCTGTGTGATGTGTGGTCCATGGCACAGTGCCTATTTTTAAATAAATTATCGTGCCTGGTGTAGGTGCAGGCTCTAAGTGGGTGTGAGGGTGTGTAAATGTGTTTCCATTCTGCGGTTAGCGGAGGTACTGTCTGACCATGACACATTCATGTGCTAAAGCAGGCAGATAAATCAGGAGCCTCCATGCTGTCGCGGAGGTAGTGGCTCCTCACTCCTGCAGCCAATTGTCTAACAGTTTTAAAAAGAGCCTGCATAGGTTGGGGTAGGAAGAAAGCGGAAGGAACATGTCAGACGGAAAAGGTTATTGGAGATAACAGATAATAGACATGTGAGAGCAGTCTTGGGTAGGGCGCATCTGGCAGTTAGAGAGGACAAGCAGTGCGATCTTGGGCCTCGCAAAGGAGGGACTGAGTGGCATTACAGGGGCTGGTTGACCCCACTGAATAACTGTGTGGAGTGGGGTGAGCATGGTGGAGTCCTCTCTAGTAATCCGAGGTATGACTGTGGGTGCGTGAAGGATGAAGGGAGGAGGACCAACCTCGTACAGTCTGGCTAGAGTTGTGCAACTAAATGGAGGTCGGTGAAGACCTTCACGTCTGTTAATGTTTACCCTGGCTGAGAAAGCAAGGGGTGAGCTGGGCAAACAAAGGTGGGAGTTGTGCCCACTCATCTGACTGTGCAATAAGGACCCAATGACTGTGTATTTTAACCTCTGCTTTTAATGGATTTATTTATTACAACTTTTTAATCTCCACCATCACCTTCATTTTATTGGATTGTTTACAGTGGATGATGCACTGCACTGCTTGGTGTGTTTTGTCCTCATCTGTCACGCTCATTTCGGTCATGTCTATTGATGGTGTTGGGTTCAAGAGGCTCCCATTATAGAAGATGGAGCAAGGAGCCGACCCACACCATCACAGCCTGATAGATAAGATTTATACCAGACAAGAGGTGTACTAGTAACAGCAAAGAGTGTCTTCATGCAGTTTAAAAGTATATTGTGATTAATTGTATCAAAACATAAGCTATGGGGAATAAAGCACAGGAAGGTGACTTGGTATGGATAACTCAGAAAAAAAGATATTGAGTACACTAAGGAATTTTTCTGCCAGAGATGTTACAAAGTATAGATAGAATAAATAAATAATATAGGAAATAGACATTCCAAAAAGTAAAATAAATAAATAACAGGGGTTCAATAGCAGAGTTAAAAAATATCTAAAGAACAAAGCTCAAGATATTAACCAAAAACAATGTTGAAATATATGTCAAAATTTCTAAGCCATTTGATCAAACATACAAATAGCACCTGAAAAGGGGTAAAATAGTAGAGGAGTCCAATAAAATAGCTGGGAAGCCAACCAGGCCATTGTATTTAATGCTATGGTCCAAAATAAATAAGAGAAATAAACGCTTGATGGCACAACAGAAAATAGGAGGTTCTCTTAACACTAGAATCCCTGAAGCCTACGAAAAAACTTGTAATCCTGGGCCATCTTAAATCCCTTCGCACCTCTCCATCAGCGTCTTTTGTTTTGCAAATGTGTTGATCAGCGCAAGCAGCCTGCTATCCCATCCCCCCCACCCATGGAGATGAGTCTGTCACAAAATTCTTGGAGCTCAAGTCTCTTTATCTGGCAGTGAGGTTCCTGGAATTGTATAGGGTAAATAATATATCGTTATTTGGAATACATACAGTACATTTCATGATTTGTTCAGTATCTACAATGGTCTGTGTATCATGCATCATAACGCAGAGTACAGGCAAGATCGAAAAAAAAAAATGTTCAAATGACAACTCCTGTTCAAATGGCATAGTGTTTTCAAATGGTGACATTTTCATGTATGAGTGTGTGTGTGCATGCGCTACAAATGCAGAGACAGATTCATTCACGTGGCTACTGGAATATAAAGGTTGAACGAAACAAGTGTTCTTTTATTCAAGAATAAGATTGAATAACAAAAAATTCAAGTGACAACAAGATACCAAGAAAACATGATTCACCAGCATTTGTGTGTCTGCTTATATCCCTTTAACGATATCTTTTACAGGTAGCAAAACTTTACACCGGCTGTTACAGACTGAAATCAAAGGCTTCTTCTTTTTGGGCACCTAAACTGTCAGAATGGCACTGCCAGATCTAAACAATAGCGTGGCAAATTGCTCACGTACTGAAGTGACTTTAGCTGCAGGAGGAAGTCCCATTTTACTTATGGTGCCAAGCAGAGTTGTGTCGCGGTGCAGAGAAATCACTGTGAAGAAGCTGTCTGTTGTTACGGTTCTGCCTTTCTCCAGAAATGGCTCCATAAGCTTTATGACCACAGACTCGGAAAGTCTTTGTCCTGAGTTGTAACTCAAAACACAATTCTCAACAAAGCATTGCCAGATGTCCAAATTGTAGCAAATCTGTTGTTCTTAACACATTCTACACGGGTGTCTTTGTTGTCAAAGCGTAAATGCCACATGGTAGTCTGATAGCGGTCACGGGACATCGTATCTTTGATTGCCGGTACAACAAATAGTTCTGAGCAGGCATCTACCACAGCACCAATTGTTGGTCATCACTGCTCTTGTGAAAAGAATGGAGATAAATGCCTCAGAGAGGGAGAGGCAAGCTCGTTGCACCACAAGGATTTCACTAAGAGAATAATAAAATAACGAGCGCTAACTTTTACAAGTAGCCAAAATTTACACCGGGTGTTACAGACTAAAATCAAATGTATGTTTTTATTATATAATAATATAATAATAATAGCAGCTCACTACTGAAAATGTGCCCGGCCTCAAACCCAGAACCTTTGGGTTATAAGGCAGCAGAACACACATGAAATGTATGTATTCCAAATAACAATATTTTATTTACCCTATACAACTCCAGGCACCTCACTCCCAGATAAAGAGACCTGAGCTCTGAGAATTTTGAGACGGACTCAGCTTTGTTAGTGTGGGGGATGGGATAGCAGGTTGCTTGCTGCTTGTGCTGATCGACACTTTTGCAAAACAAAAGACGCTGATGGAGAGGTGCGAAGGAATTTAATGTGGCCTGGGATTACGATTTTTTTCATAGGGTACAGGGATTCTAGTGTTAAGTCTTAGAGGGTCCTGACAGGAAGACAAAGTGGGTGGAGTGCAGCTTCCCTCATAGTGTACCTTCTTGGTCCTGTGGATGTAAAATAGACAATACCATCAGCGACAGCACCCCCTTTCTTTCCAGAATGGTATTGCATACCTTAGCTGACTCCAGAAGGTGATCCACAGATGCACATGCATGATACACCACAGATGTTTTTCAGGATTTATGCCCAATCATGGACAACCAGGAAGTGTGTGATGCTGAATGGTTTAGAATCAACAAAATAATAACTTTAAGATTTCAAATTTGGAAGTAAAAACTAAGAAAATCAAATCTGTAAATCATTTTTAAAGGCACAAAATTATGACCGGGTGGTGTCAAGGCTTCTGTGCTACAACAATCCGCAGAGCTATACCATTCTAATCATTGTCTTCATTGAAGGATTGCTTATAGCAAATTGGTTTGAGAGAAGGGGTCTACAGAAATAAAAACCTCAAATACTGTAATATACTGTAATATACTATACTTTTAGAGTACCTCTTTCTCTTGCACGATTTGGCTCAAAATCTAATCATCATCTCATAATAGGCTTAAGTTTCGAGTTTGGTATTTTTCCGCCGGGCTGCTTTAGCTCTAGACCAACCTCAAGAATCTGTGACACACAGAGACACACCCATCATTGAGATATTGATATATTCTGTATCAGGGGACCCTAAAAATTTGAGATTAATTGAAAACCAGAGATCAAAATTTTTTGACAATGCTAACGCTCATAATAATATGCCAGATATGCTGGTGTTTTGCACTGAGAGCAAGTACATACAGGGAAAACTACACATCAATGTCTCTCCTGTCCAGACAGGTAACAGCCTCAAGTTCCTTGTTGTCCAGGTCACTGACTGCCTTTTTGTGGTCTGTCAACACCAGCTGCACCATCAAATAGGCTAAGCAAAAGTTCTTTTTGCTGGGGAGGCTAAAGAGTTTTGTGTTGGGATCCAGAATCCTGGTGAACTTCTACTGCTGCACCATTGAGAGTGTCCCGACCAGATGCATTATGCTGTGGTTTGGATGTCTGACTTGCCGGGATCGCAAGTTTTTCCAAAGTATTGTCTGTACTAGTTCTAAAATCATTGGGACAGTCTTTACACAGCTTCATATCATCTACTCCTCCAGATGTTTGAGGAGAGCTGAATTCATCATCTCCAATGCCAGTCATCCTGCTCATCCCATTTACATATCTGTGTTCTTGTAAATGCTACATGTGCCTCACCATACACTCCACACACTACAGGAACTGCTTCTTTCCCTGTGTCATAATGTCACTGATCATACCTGACTAATTCTGGTGCATATTACATCTGCACTGCACTGATTTTTTTTTGTAGCACTACTGTTAAACTGTGCAATCTATATGTCTGTACAGTTCTGTTTTGCACTAAGTACATTAGATAATTTATTTATTTATTTATTCATCATCTTCTAGCCTCATCACTCATTCTGAGCCACCAGATAAAGGCAGGGGGAGAACCCAGCAGCAGCTACGCCAGGCTGGCCTTGCCTCCTGGTGCTCCGCCTACAAAACAAATAGAATGTAGGCACATTTAAAAAGGCAGTACATAATTACAAAAATAACAGAAAATACATACAACCATGAAAAATAATAATTCAAAAATAACAATAAAAACATAAAATCAAGTTGATATATAACAGACATGGCCACTGTAAGGTCAGAAGTCCCAATATAACAGCATAAGTTATCTGAAACAAACCACAAAAATGTGGTGCAATGACATTACAAAAATAACAATAAAAATATCAATGGCAATATGAATTCACTAAAATAATAACAAATTAAATCCTGGAGAGATAAAACTATGATTTACAGCAACAGAAAGTTGTGTCTTCCATTATACTTGACTGTTCCTGATCAGGCTTTGGGTCCCCATGACACTGAAAATGGACTACTACACTCTTACAAGTCTACTGATAATTCTGGTTAACTCGTACATTTAAAAGCAACAGGTATGAACAATTTGACTGCTAATTTTGAAACAAATTAGAAGAAGAAGAAAGAAACTACATAATAAAATTGATGCCTGTAAATCTATGTAAAGATGTCATTCAGAGTTATTTAAGAAGAAATTTACACCTGTTCTTAAAATAAATGTGCTTCTACAGCTGTATAAAAACAGTACATTGCCAGCACCATCTTCTATGTTGAAAATGTGAGATGCTTCATGTGTGTGACCTTCAATGACACCTTTTAAAAAGATTATTTAAGCAACAGTAAAGGAAAATGCTGGACAAAAAAGCCTACCATTTAATCTTACCTCATTTAGACTACTTATTGAGCACAGGGTTACTGTGAGTAACATGGAAAATTATATGATGCTTTCACCAGCATTTAAGCAGACTATTGCACTTCTCTAATGCTTTTTCCTGCTTCATATTATAGGCTCAATCACCTTAAAGCATCACCTCTAGTGTTGGTAACAAATGGCTTATAAATGTATTGTGATAATGGCTCTCTTCTCATTCTTGACAGGTCAGTTTCATTCCATGCACTTATCCTCGCTTTAATCATGCACCAAAATTTCTAGAATTTTGACATTTAAGTTAATTTGAACAAAGAATATATTCAAATTGAAAAGAAAGTAATTCCTTTTTCATCAGATATAGCAAAGAACTTTTCAGGGGGCTATTTAGTAAGTAATTAATTATATGTTAATTCATTTAATTAATTAGGGTGCTCTCTAGTAAGTGCAGGGCCCTTGTTGAAATTAATAGTATATCCCTTTAAAGGTTATGTTCATTGAAGATGGATTTTATAATCATGCTGAGTTATATAAAGACTTATGTTTGATGCACTTATGATGTTTGAGGTTAAATGACAGGGTCTCAAAATCTATCTCTGCCTAGGCTTCTGAGTTTATTCAAATGAAATCTTTGGTAAATCTGTGTACTGTATGTGTGGACCAGGTAATAAAAAGGCAGCTGATATTTGGAATGCCACGAATAACGAAATCTGAAATAGCGTTAGTTGTGAGGATGCCTAAGTTGTTACCTACCTTAAAAAGAAAAAAAAAGATACACTAACATAAAACAAAATCAAAGTGTGTATATAATTTATCAAACTTTAATGTGATGTTGTTAGATTTTCAGATTCTTATTCTGTTTTTAAATTATTAAAAAAAGAAAAAATATCAAGAACTCACGTCCAGCGAGATGAGACTTTGTTCCAAGACATTTAACCAGGCCCAGGGCCGGAAATAAAAGACAAAGAGTAGGACATCTGCTGTACGGGCTTTTAAATGTTTGAAGCACAGCACAAGATGCAGATCATGCGGCACAGCAGCAGCAATCCAGAAGCTGATTGAGCAAAGAGGAGATAAAAAAAACTGCATTTGTTTCCCATTGTATTACCGTTTAAGAGGGAGTTTCAGAGGAGCGATCGCTTCTCCTTGGGGTGCGTTCAGCCCCCCTCTTCACAACGCGAGCGGCAGAGATGTGAAGTGGCTGGCACATAACGCAGGCCAGGAAGGCTAGCGAGCGAAGTGAGCAAGGGGCAAAGTCTCTAGTTACATGTATAAAAGTATAAAAGTTAAATAACAGCTTTGCCACTTCGGCCAACAAAAACTTTCAATAAAGTATTTGGCACGGTTACTCTAAAAACCTTTCAAATAGTTTAAATATAAGAAGTAGGATTAGCCAAGGGTTTTAATTTCTCCTCCTTTCTAATATTGAATTGAAGATATTCTTAAATGCAGCCTTTTGGTCATTTATAGTTTAATCTGATTTTTAACATTAGAAATAGGATATTGTTCATATATTTGATATTTGTTTTATTTTGGACAGGTTTTTGGGGACACCTCTCCTTAAAACAAATCCCCTTTCCAAATGCACAGATTTGTTTTAATATGGATCTACAGTATAATGTTTAATTCTCTGTCACTGCTTTATTTTGCCCATTTTAGACCCACCTTTCGGAATTATACAGTTGACTAGTGCAAGACACTCACAGCTGGGACTATGGTCCACTGCCTTACTGTCAGTTTTTCCTTCAGACTTCACCCAAGTATGACTGTCATTTCAGTTTTACTATAGGAAGTGTGCTCTCTCCCTCATCCTGGATGATGATGCTGAAAAAGGCTGAACTTGGTTCTTAGCCCTCGATGGTAAAATAGAATAAATATGCAATTAATTTAGAAAATCCTTATGTATTTTTGAATTATTATTTGTATAATGTACTGATAATCAATTTTTGTTTCTCTCCTGTTCCTAATGGTTGGTTTAAAGAGTTCTAGCAATTCTGTTTTCAGTCATGAGTGGTTAGAGATGCAATATAAAGAGATAAGTAGAAAGTAATACAGATTGCCAAATTTGAACATATTTGCAACGCCAAGTGGCTGATAAAAGTACTATATCATACAAAATGCAATGATTTTAAAAAACAGAATTTAAGCAACTATAATAAAGCATGTTTCAAATTTCAAACATCACAAGATTTTCAAATTAATACTGTTATAATGTAAATACCTGTACACTGCTTACACACACAATTTCTGAAACTATAGCACATTTTTTGCAAAACTCTACACACAAATCCTGAAAACACTACTAGTGAAAAAGGCCATAAAACCCTTAAAAAAGCACACATTTAATTAAAAACCATATAAACAATTATAAAAAGGATACTATTGCATCCATCCATCCATCCATCCATTGTCCAACCCGCTGAATCCGAACACAGGGTCACGGGGGTCTGCTGGAGCCAATCCCAGCCAACAAAGGGCACAAGGCAGGAACCAATCCCAGGCAGGGTGCCAACCCACCGCAGGACTATTGCATCCAAACTCTACATAAAAACAATCAAATGAGTACACCATCCTAATAATACTGCGTTCCATATTAGTTTTATAATGTGTAATGCACAGCAGTCTCCTGTAAATGGCTCAAAAAGTATTTAGGTTTTTCTTCAAAATATTTGCATGTAGTTAGTAAAACATACAAGGGAAAATTTTACCGTATTTTTCGCTCCATAAGACACACTTTTTTTTCCTTAAAGGTGGGTAGAAATGTGTGTGCGTCTTATGGAGCAAATATTGCGTCACAGACCGTGATGCGTATTACCTTACCTGACTCAGATTATGACGAGGGTTCTACATCGGAGAAAGAATGCACATCGCACTTTTGCCATCGCTGTACACTGGAAGCTCTGCAGTCTACTTTTGACTTTACGGTGTGGGAAGTAAGTAAATAAATCAAGGTAAACAGGTAAATAACATTCGATCTGGCTCTTATATACAAAGTACAGCGATGGCAGCTACCACCTGCAGTTATAGACTCTTCAGTATGTGAGCGACTCTCCACGCTAGTGCTTAGATCTGGACGGTGTATGTGCCCAAAAAAGAAGTCTGACTGCATTCTCGTACCATTGCTTATGAACTGAAGCATCAGCATGCACTTTTCATGGCATTACACATGTATTTTTTGAGCATGCCTGTGTCGATCAAACATAGGAAGCTCTGCAGTCTACTTGTGACTTTATGGTGTGGGAAGTAAGTAAATAAATCAAGGTAAATAACATTCCATCTGGCTTTTATGTAAGTAACATATAAATGTTAATGTTTTGGGCACATGCGATGTCCAGATCTAAACACTAACGTGGAGAGTTGCTCACATACTGAAGAGTCTATAGCTGCAGGTGGAAGCTGCCATTAGCAATGCCTTAGATGGAACTGAAGATAGTATCATATATGAAGATAGCAAAGCGAGTGATATTGGTGATTGTAAGTACTGTAACTGAGCATCATAAATTCTGACACTAGCGATGAGGAGTTCTTGGAGTTTCCAGATAACTAGAAGAGTGCTTGAACCTTAAAGTCTCTCCTCATTTGTTAATGACAGTGATGATGGTTGTTAATACTGCTGTTGACTTTACATGGTTGAAATATTATTCTGCTTTATTTTATTAAATATATTAGTACACCATTTGGTTCAGAATATTTCTTTTCTTATTTTCCTCCTCTAAATCTAGGTGCGTCTTATGGTCAGGTGCATCTTATGGAGCGAAAAATATGGTAATTAATTTTTCCAAAAACAAATACATTTAACCCTGTGTTTGGGCAGGAACATACTGTATTGAATGCTTGTAGGCAAAAATATACAAAAAGAAAGGAAAGAACTACAAAGGGATACAATTTGACAGGATCCTGTCTCCTGTTTGGGTCTGGCCACAACACCTCAACTACACCACAAGAAATGTTCTCCCTGGCAAGACAGCAGAGAAAGTATCTTCTGGAATGATGTATCCACTCCCTGCATGCCCCCGCATCTATATCTCCACAGGCCTCCTCCATTGCCCGGAGAAGTGGCACATATCTATATGGCTGGTGATTATATGCCTTCCACCTCCAAGATGAGAAGAATTCTACAATTAAGTTTAAAAATGGATAAATTTGACTTGCTTGTATGGAATGTTATTTATTTTAATAAAATCAAAAAAATGCTTAAATAAATAAAAAAAGAAAGGAGAATATGGTGTGAAATACAACACAGACATTGATGAGTGGTTGCTAAACCAATTTTGGCAGATGAGTGGAAGCTCACAGCCATAGGGGATGCACAAACTAGTGTGTTTCTTCGTGCCAGTCCCAAGCTCGGATAAATGGGGAGGGTTACGTCAGGTAGGGCATCTGGTGTAAAATTTTGCCAAATCAATATGCGGACAACAATACAAATTTCCATACTGGATCTGTCGAGCCCTGGGTTAACAACAACAACCACCAGTACTGTTAGCCAACAGGGTGCTGGCGGAAATTGGGCTACTGTCGGTCGAAAAAGAAGGAGGAGAAAAAGAGGGAGGAGACATGTCCGGAGGAAAGAGGAGAGGAGGAAAGTAAAGAGAGTGGAACTGAGGGTAGGAACTTTGAATGTTAGCAGTATGACTAGTAAGGGGAGAGAGTTAGCAGATATGATGGAGAGAAGTGTGGATGCTGAAGTCGGAAAACGATGGGAAACAAAAGCATCAATTTAAATTAAAAGCAATTTCTTTATTCTTGGTGAGTTTAAAGAGACTGCAGAACCCCCAGCTCTGTGCCACTGCCTGGTCAGATCAAACAGCCTCCTGAAAGAAAAATTCTTTTCTTTTTATTATCTAGCCTATCCATTAGCCAAAGAGAAAAACACATGACAGTTCATTTTAAGGTCATACATAAATTGCTGTAAATTATATTTACATCCTGATTATTACATGCAGAAGTTCATAGAATTTCTTATCCAAATAAAGAGCTATTAGGGCACTCACGTTCCTAAGAAATACACTCTTATCAGCACACACAAGACCAGTTTAAAGCAATTTCTTATAATACATTAGTTATAAAGAAATTACATTCTTATAGTTTTAATATCTTCATTAGATTTTGTTTGATTAGATTAATAAATCCTTATTTATTAATCCATAAGGGACATGTTTCTTATGGTTTTAAGCAAGAATTCAGAAACTATCACATTGATTTATAATATCACAGAGTGCTCTGTTAGTATCAAAAGATCAACATTTTCTCATAAAAGAATGCAAGTGTTCTAATAATTTTGTGCAGAAGCTTAATTCTTTTCTACCTCAATGAAGAACAAATCATATAGAAGTAATAAATCATATAGCTCTCTGCAGAATGATTAATACAAAATACAGTCATTGGTATTGTGAGGTAAATACTTATAATCATTACAGTTAATAATGTTTTTTTTTTCTTTCTCAGAAGGAACGTTGATATATTGTGCGTGCAAGAGACTAAATGGAAGGGGAGTAAGGCCAACCCTTACCCCCAACACAACACACAGTGCATAATCACCAAACACAGTCTCTTATGACTCCTCTCTGCTTCTTCGGCCACCTGAAACTCCTCACTGGCAAGCTCCATCCTTCTTCCAACCGACTCCGGCTCCCTGATTGGAGTGAGGCGGCCCCTTTTATTCAATCCCTAGATGTATCACAGGTGGCCCCCGATTAACATCTGACACCACTTCCGGGTGTGTCAGAAGTGCTGCAAGGGAATTCAGTCCTCCTTCCGGCTGAAGTGCTGCCTACTTCAGCCCAGAGGCTATCCAGGCGCCCCCTGGCAGTGGCCATGGTGTAGCATAGGGTTGGATTCCTCATCTTTGTGGCCCCCGTACAACCCAGGGGCGCTGCCCCCTTGTGGCCCAGGGAAAACACTGCCCTTCTTCCAGCATCCCGGTATGGCAAGGTCCCTGGACATCTGTCACAAGGTGAAGAGTGTCAGGCAGAGTAATGATTATGAAGCTAGAAATTGGAGGTGTGATGATGAATGCTGTTAGTGTATATGCACTGCAAATTGGGTGTGCAATGGATGAGAAAGAAGATTTTTGGAGTGAGTTGGATGAAGTGATGAACAGTGTACCCAAGGGACACAAAGTGGTGATTGGAGCGGATTTCAATGGGCATGTTGGTGAAGGGAAGAGAGGAGACGAGGAGGTGATGGGTAGGTATGGTGTCAAGAAGAGGAATGAAGAAGGTCAGAGGATAGTGGATTTTGCCAAAAGAATGGACATGGCTGGGTGATTACGTATTTTAAGAAGAGGAAGGAACATAGGATTACATACAAGAGTGGAGGAAGATGCACACAGATAAATTACATCCTATGCAGAAGAGTTGATCTGAAGGAGATTGAAGACTGCAAAGTGGTGGCAGGGGAAAGTGTAGTTAAGCAGCATAAGATGGTGGTCTGTAGGATTACGTTGGAGATCAAGAAGAGGAATAGAGTGAGGGCAGAGCCAAGGATCAAATGGTGGAAGTTGAAAAAGGAAGACTGCAAGGTTGAGTTTAGGGAGGAGGTGAGACAGGCACTGGGTGGCAGTGAAGAGTTAGCAGACAGCTGGGAAACTACAGCAGATGTAGTAAGGGTGTCAGCAAGAAGGGTGCTTGGTGTGACATCTGGACAGAGGAAGAAGGAAAAGGAAACCTGGTAGTGGAATGAGGAAATACAGGAGAGTATACAGAGGAAGAGGATGGCAAATAAGAAGTGGGATAGTCAGAGAGATGCAGAAATTAGACAAGAGTACAAGGAGATAAGGCACAAGGTAAAGAGAGAGGAGGCAAATGCTAAAGAAAAAGCGTATGAGTTATATGAGAGGTTGGACACTAAGGAGGGAGAAAAGGACCTGTACCATTTGACTAGACAGAGGGAGCGAGCTGGGAAAGATGTGCAGCAGGTTAGGGTGATAAAGGATAAAGATGGAAACATACTCACAAGTGAGGAGAGTGTGTTGAGCAGATGGAAAGAGTACTTTGAGAGGCTAATGAATGAAGAGAACGAGAGAGAGAAGAGGTTGGATGATGTGGAGATAGTGAATCAGGAAGTGCAATGGATTAGCAAGGAGGAAGTAAGGAAAGCTATGAAGAGGATGAAGAATGGAAAGGCCATTGGTCCAGATGACATACCTGTGGAAGCATGGAGGTGTTTAGGAGAGATGGCAGTGGAGTTTTTAACCAGATTGTTTAATGGAATCTTGAAAAGTGAGAGGATGCCTGAGGAGTGGAGAAGAAGTGTACTGGTGCCGATATTTAAGAATAAGGGGGATGTGCAGGACTACAGTAACTACAGAGGAATAAAATTGATGAGCCACAGCATGAAGTTATGGGAAAGAGTAGTGGAAGCTAGGTTAAGAAGTGAGGTAATGATTAGTGAGCAGCAGTATGGTTTCATGCCAAGAAAGAGCACCACAGATGCAATGTTTGCTCTGAGGATGTTGATGGAGAAGTTTAGAGAAGGCCAGAAGGAGTTGCATTGTGTCTTTGTGGACCTGGAGAAAGCATATGACAGGGTGCTTCGAGAGGAGCTGTGGTATTGTATGAGGAAATCGGGAGTGGCAGAGAAGTACGTAAAAGTTGTACAGGATATGCACAAGGGAAGTGTGACTGTGGTGAGGTCTGCGGTAGGAGTGACGGATGCATTCAAGTTGGAGGTGGGATTACATCAGGGATCGGCTCTGAGCCCTTTCTTATTTGCAATGGTGATGGACAGGTTGACAGATGAGATTAGACAGGAGTCCCCGTGGACTATAATGTTTGCTGATGACATTGTGATCTGTAGCGATAGTAGGTAGCAGGTTAAGAAGACCCTGGAGAGGTGGAGATATGTTCTAGAGAGGAGAGGAATGAAGGTCAGTAGGAACAAGACAGAATACATGTGTGTAAATAAGAGGGAGGTCAATGGAATGGTGAGGATGCAGAGAGTAGAGTTGGCAAAGGTGGATGAGTTTAAATACTTGGGATCAACAGTACAGAGTAATGGGGATCGTGGAAGAGAAGTGAAAAAGAGAGTGCAGGCAGAGTGGAATGGATGGAGAAGAGTGTCAGGAGTAATTTGTGACAGATGGGTATCAGCAAGAGTGAAAGGGAAGGTCTAAAGGACGGTAGTGAGACCAGCTATGTTATATGGGTTGGAGATGGTGGCTCTGACCAGAAAGCAGGAGACAGAGCTAGAGGTGGGAGAGTTAAAGATGCTAAGATTTGCACTGGGTGTGATGAGGATGGATAGGATTAGAAATGAGTACATTATAGGGTCAACCCAAGTTGGACAGTTGGGAGACAAAGTCAGAGAGGCAAGATTGCGTTGGTTAGGACATGTGCAGAGGAGAGATGGTGAGTATATTGGGAGAAGGATGCTAAGGATAGAGCTGCCAGGGAAGAGGAAAAAAGGAAGGCCTAAGCGAAGGTTTATGGATGTGGTGAGAGAGGACATGCAGGTAATGGGTGTAACAGAACAAGATGCAGAGGACAGAAACATATGGAAGAAGATGATCCGCTGTGGCAACCCCTAACAGGAGCAGCTGAAAGAAGAAGAAGAAGAAGTGGAAGCTCACATTATACCAGATGATGACAATTGTTGACTGCTGTGGTCCTTTCAGATAGTCATCAGGTATCAGGATGTTGTATAAGGTGTCAAGAAATGTTATGATGTGGTTGGTGCTTTATGGGCCAAGAATGGCATGGTGATGTCCCATGGCAGCACACATAATAATGTTACCCCCTTGCTGTCCTGGAACATTAATAATGGCACATTGCTGTATGGAATTTCTTCCCCTGTGCCTTATTCTGTTCAAGTTGAAACCAGCCTTGTCAACATAGATGTACTTGTGTTGCACTCTGGTAGCATCTAGCTCCATGAGTCTCTGAAACAGATAAGGCAAGAGCATTACAGAACACTCTAAACAGATGTGGAACAGTCAATATTGTATGGTGTAACAATGTGCTGTTACTGTAAACAGTAACTTTAACAACAATCACAAAAAAAGATAGGAAAGGCTCACCTGCACACATTCATAGCACAATTCTTTTACTCTGCAAGAGTTCCTCTCAAATAGCACTCTGTACAGCTGCTTCATTCTGATCTGTTGCTATTGAAGTAGACAGGACAATGCTGACAAACAGACCCGTCTGATATTACCTAAGGTGGTGGTGTCTTGAGAGGATATAATTTTGAAGATCTCTCAGTCGAATTCTGTTGTTTTTCAAAATCATATTCACAATATGCTCATCCTGCTGTGGGATAAAGAGACAGTTTCTTCCACCAGCAACTTGCCATCTTTCAGTTCTGCCTAACCATGATGTGATTGGTTATGATGTAAGATGTTTTACTGCACAAAATGAAATGTTGTACATTTACTGTAATTTTTATGTCCAGACAATATACATTATACTGTAGATCTACCATAGATGTGGTAGTACTACTGTATATAGTGAGTAGTGAGTAAAAAAGTATTATAGCACCATGAAGTCTGTAGGTTACTTGCATGTTTTCATTTTCTCAATTTTAGGATGACACCAACTACTATGAAGTGGTTAAGGTTTGGCGGAACTCTTTGCACAGCCTCCCATCCATCCATCCATTTTCCAACCCGCTGAATCCAAACACAGGGTCACGGGGGTTTGCTGGAGCCAATCCCAGCCAACACAGGGCACAAGGCAGGAACCAGTCCCAGGCAGGGTGCCAACCCACCGCAGGACACACACAAACACACCCACACACCAAGCACACACTATGGCCAATTTAGAATCGCCAAACCACCTAACCATCATGTCTTTGGACTGTGGGAGGAAACCGGAGCGCCCAGAGGAAACCCACGCAGACACGGGGAGAACATGCAAACTCCACGCAGGGAGGGCCCGGGAAGCGAACCCGGGTCCCCAGGTCTCTCAACTGCGAGGCAGCAGAGCTACCCACTGCGCCAGCCTCCCTCATACTCAAACAATGGTTGACCACATGATCGACCAGGGAGGCATGTATTTCATTATTAATGGAGACCTTCTTAGTCTTCTTCCTCGTCCACGTCCTCCTCTTACCTTCACACATCTTCCACTCTGAGCAATATTTGCCTACATTGTTGTTCAAAGCAAAACAACAAACCTATTGCTCATGTTGTCCTATCTAAGTGGAGAAATTAACTGTGAGTGTTCTCACACCTGAGAATAGGGTGTAGCCAGTTAACTAATGAGTGTTGCATTTTGATTGGCTATGTTTTCCAATGAACATACAATATGGTTCCAGTTTGTGTTTTGAAATTGCTGACTGAGTGCTAATCAAAGCATGAGCATATTGTTTTGCAGTCTTGGTAAAGAGATTTGTTACATGAGGTGATTGTTACTGTGGTAATGCCTCAGGTTCCTCATTTTGCATGTAAGCAATCAGAAAAAACTGTAAACTATTTGAATCTGACAGCCCTTCTGTTAAGCAGTGCTCCCTGTCTAAAATGAATCAAGACAATTGTTTAAATGTTAATAATTTAGTTCATTGCTTCTGGAGACTTAAAAATTATTAACAAATACAAATTAAGTATGTTATTTATAAAGAAGTGGTGTTTAAGACACTCAGAAGTGTGCGTACTTTTGTGATTGAGGAGCTTGTTTCAGTAAACTTAGATCACAGCTTTAAACCAAAATGTGTCGCAACTTATACTAACAGAAAGAGGACATTTTTCAAACAGGACATCTTGAGTGTCATATTAAACAGATTTTATGGCAGAGAAACATGGATGTCTTTCTTTAAGGTGTGGCCTGCAGGGGGCGCTCCAGTCACCCAAACCCGACACAAGCAGACACCAAGCACAAGTTTCTTCACATTTCACGGCAAAATGAATTATAAAATAATATAAACAAGTGAAAAAAATTAAAACCCCAAGAAGGCAAACACAATGAAACAATGTATTTGTTACAAAAGTACCACAGCGTAGGCAGGGTACCACATTAACTGCAAAAGCAGATCTTGTTGAAATCATGATCGCCATGTGTATTACTCTAATTTTCCTACCCAAATCTTTCTAAACTCTGATTCATGTAGAATATTTGTTTTTCATTGAAGTATAAATTTTGAACCAAGGCTAAGGTGACAAAAATACAGTAACATGTGTTAATTTTGTGTTGTAACCTGTATGTTAGACCATTAGTACCCAGTTGAAGCTACGCAATCAAAATCAATGCTGCAGGAAGGCTATTACCACATGAAGTAGAAGTTATCTCATATATCACTCAGCCTGTCAAGACACAACACATGAGAAAATTTGTACCTCTGCATACAGCCACTATAGATGCAGCTAGTTTGCTGGCAATCTTTGCTGCCACATCTCAGTCAGCTACTTTAGTGCTGCCATCTAGTGGATAGTCATTTTTTTATAGTAAGAGCTTGTTGTGATAACAGTTATGTTGTCAAGAAAGAGGTATAAACCTGCTGATGTTTTGAAACAACTAGATTTGTGGCATGATGAATACTTTGATGATGATGATGACAGTGATGGAGATAATGACAATCAGCTGGATGATGTGGAACCTGTAGCCTCCGGTACTGATGTGGATAGCTGCCCCGTATTTCTTCATTATGAGGCATCCAACTTTTTACAACTGCTGGGACAGCACTTCATGGACATTCTGCCACCCACTGACTGCAAAAGGCCACCAACTACCAAGTGTGCTATGTGCAAAAAGCATGGACAACACAAAGAAACATGTTATATTTGTAGAACATGTGCTTTTAACCCTGCATTCCGCTTGGTGCCATGTTTCTAGGACTCTCATTCAAATGAGCCTTTTAGTCATGTTGCTGGTGAAGATAAAGTAATTAACAGTTTCTTCACATTTTTGACAGAGTAACTTTTTATAATAAAACCATTGCTGCTTTTTGATACATTTATTTACATTTTTTACAAGTTTTAATAGATTTCATTATTTATTATATATGCCTAGACCTGTACAGTACTGTAGCATCCTGGTAATAAATGGTTCAGCAGTCAATGTGTGAAACCTAAAATACACCAGTAAGTCAAAATTTAGATTTATAGTCGAGATAAAAATGTTTCTTGTGGGTTAAAATGAGAATTCTACAGTATCTTTAAGAATGGGCAACTGCAAGCTATGATACGAAGTATGAAGGTTTTAGAATTAGAATCAGAATCAGAAAACCTCTATTAATCCCAAGGAACATTATATATGTTACAACTATACAAAGCACAAGTAACACTATAGTGTGGTCCACATCTAACTTTGCAATTATTGCATTGCATTGCATTAAAAGTTGCATAGTTAGATCTGGACCACCCTGTATAAGTATAAAAAATTAGCACATAAAAAATAGAATATTTATTTATTTAGCACATTTAAAACAACCAGTAGTTGACCAAAGTCCTTTACATAGAATAAAAGGTAACAATAGGAAATAAAACCCAAATGAAGAATTATTAAAAAGAAAAACAAAAAAGAAAACATTATACATAAATGAACACACATATACCAACACAGAAACACAAATAGCTTATATAAAATTATGTAAAATAAAAAATACATGTATAAGATGAACACAGTATAAACAATATAAATAGAAAGATTTCACCACTTAAACTCATAAGCTAAAAAGCAAATGAATAAAAGTGCATTTTTAGCAGAAACTTACAGTTAATCTATGAAGTATGGAAGCCAACCTTATTATATGGGGCAAACCGTTCGATAATTTAGGCCCAGCCACCATAAAGGCACGATTGCCACCTCAGCTTCAACTCTGTGCATGGAGATAGTAAGCAATAGCTGATCTGAAGATCTACACTGCCTGGCTGATGAATATGGAACAATAAGATCAGCTAAGTACAGTGGAGCTGACCCATGTAAGGCTTTAAAAACAAACACTAAAATCTTAAAATCCACCCTGTAACTAATAGGGAGCCAAAAGAGAGACCAACAATGGAGCGATGTGATCTGTTTTTTTGGTACTGGTCAAAACTCTAGCAGCTGCATTCTGCACCATTTGCAGGTGAGACAGTGTCATATGGGATATCCCAACATACAGGGCACTACAATAATCCAAACGAGGCATAACAAAAGCATGAATAAGCTTTTTTAGGTCATAAAACGACAAAAACATCTTGACTTTATTGATCGCCCTGAGGTAGAAAAAACTACTCTTTAGCACAGCATTTATCTATTTGTCATATTTAAAACCTGAATCCAAGATCATCGTGAGATTTTTAGCACATGGCTTTAAGTACCGGACAAGTGGACCCAATGTGCTAGCAGTGTTTCGGGTAACAGTAGGTTGACCCAATAGAATGACTTCAGTTTTTAACTCATTTAACTGAAGTAAGTTAAGTGCCATACAGTGTTTTATATCATCTAAGCAGTGTTAAAAAGCTTTGTCATAGACTCCATTTTACCCAATTGCAATGGGAAGTAAACTTGGGTATCATCATACGGTGCCGTATCATCAGCATAACAACGATAAGGAATGTTATACTTGTTTAGTATAGAGCAAAATGGTAACATATATAAAGAGGAGAGGACTGGACCTAAAACCAACCCCTGGGGTACCCCACAGTTTACCAAAGCAGTAGGAGACGTTGAACTACCCACATCTACAGGAAACATCCTGTTTTTGAGGTAAACTGCAAACCAATTAAGAGCAATACCCCGAATACCAACCCACTGCTCAAGCCTGTTAACCAGTATGTCATGATCAACCGTATCAAATGCAAAATTAGCACTGAGCAGTTCCCTGAATCAGCTGCCACCAGCAGATCGTTCATCACTCTTAACAAATAAAATAAAGTACAATAAATCCTCATTCACTAAGCTTACAGGTACATGGTGAATGAAATACAATAAATACTATGCATTGTGAGTATCTTACAAAATTCCTAGTATACTAAACAGTAATAGCACACAGAGCTTGACATATTTCACATAATAATATTGCACGCTAAGTGAAATATTGCACATTCTGAAAACAAAAAAATTATTCACATGAGAAGAACAGATAAGTCATTGCACATCTAAGTAGTAGAAAATGTACTGGGATATCAATTAAAGAAAAAGGGAACAGCTTATAATGTAGATGATTGACCAGAAGCGGAGTTATAGAGTCTGATGGCTATGGGGAGGAAGGATTTCCTGTGATGTTCGGTATAGCAGTTTATTTTATTCTGTCTACTACTGAAAATGCTCCTCTGTCCAACCACAACACTATGAAGTGAGTGATTAGCGCTTTCAATAATAGACCAAAATCTATACAAACAATTTTCAATCTGCCACAGTTTCCAAGCTGTCCAGTTTCTCTCCTACCACAGAACCAATCTTCTGAATTTGTTTGTTTAGCCTCTTCATGTCTACCACTTTCGTGCTGCCAGCATGCCACAGCAAAACAAATGCCACTGGCAACCACACATTCATAAAACATTCATAGCATAGTGTTGCAAACCCTAAAAGATCTGAGTCTTCGTAGGAAATACAGCCTACTTTGACCCTTCTTACCTATGGCAAGTGAGTACTTGAACCAGTCTAGCTTACTGTTCATATACACCCCCAGATACTTCTATTCCTGAACGATCTCCATATCCACACCCCTAATGGACAGAGGAGTAACTGGAGATCATGATCTTCTTAAATCCACCATCAGTTCTTTACTTTTACTGGTATTGACCTGCAGCTGATTCAGCTCACACCAGCCAACAGAACTGTCCACTACCTTCCTATATTCCGTCTCGAGTCATCTGAGAATTCTGCAGATGGCAGCCCTCTGTGTTGTAGCCAAAATCTGCAGTGTTTAAAGGTGAAAAGGAACAGTGACAGGACTGTCCCTTGTGCAGCACAAGTGCTACACTACACAGTGTCAAGATACACAGCGCTGTAGCACAGATACTGTGGCCTTACACTCAGATAGTCCATGATCTACGAAACTAAGGGAGCATCCACCTGCATTGCTGATAGCTTACTGACCAGTCTGGCTGGCTGGATGGTTTTAGAAGCACATGAGAAGTCAAAGAACATAATCCTAACAGTTCCTCCTGGCTTGGCTAGGTAACTGTTGGCATGATGCAGCAGGTAAATAATGGCATTTTCAACCCCGGTCCTCACCCGGTATACAAATTGGAGGAGGTCCAATGCTGACCTAACTTGGTGGTGAAGTATTTCCAATACTAATCTCTCATAAACTGTCATCATATATGCAGTGAGTGCCATGGCTTGTAGTGAGATGGTGCACTAGGAACTGCCTTCTTTGGAACAGGAACAAGACAAGATGTTTTCCACAGCACTGGTACCTTTTGAATACTCAGGCTCATGTTGAAAATTCTTTGTCGCACACCACAGAGCTGTGAGGCACAGATCTTAAGCACCCATGAGCTGAAGCTATCAGGGCCTGCTGCCTTCGCACAATGAAGTCTGCGTAGTTCTCTCATGACTTGGTCTTCAGTAAAGAATGATGGTCTGCTCGTTTCAGTGTTCTAGACTGAAGAGGGGGTGGAGGTGGGTTCAGCTAGTAAGAGGGGAAGAGGCAGTGATTCTACACACCCCTTCCCATATAATTAGGGGTTGGGGAGAGAACAGTGAATAAACAATGCCGTAATGGTGGTATCCAGGGGTACACTGTCAGCCACAGAGGTGCAGGTGCAGGTTGGACTGAGGCATTTTGTCAAGCCTATTAAAAAACTAGATAAAATCATTGGCCTTTTCTCTGTCACCTTCAGTTCACTGGCAGCTGGAATTAAAGCCAGTGATTGTCCTCATATCCTTTCACACCTCTCTGGTGTTGTTCTGCTGCAGCTTTTGCTCCAGCTTTATCCAATAGCAGCCCATCCTCTCTTTTATTTTAACAGACAACTGTTTTTGTACCCTCTTCACTGCTTCTCTGTCACCTGTGCTAAATGCTCTCTTCTTTTCATTCAGAAGGGCTTTAATGTCCTTGGTGACCCATGGCTTGTTGCTAGGGAAGCAGTGTTCAAATTTTAAAGGCACAGTTTTGTCCATGCAGAAGTTGATGTATTCTATGACACAGTCCCTGAGACAATCAATATCCTCCAAATGAGGCTCGCAAAGAACATCCCAATCAGTTGCCTCAAAACATGATTCAGTGCTACACTAGCTTCCTTTGACCATACCCTTATGGTCCTGATGGTGTCTAACTGCCTCTTCACAAGTGACACATAAATGTGTAGGAGGTACACCAGATTGCAGTCTGATCTTCCTAGATGAGGAATGGCTGTACAACTGTATGCCTCTGTAACATTAGCACACATTAAATCCAGTGTTTTATTCTCTCTGGTGGGACAATTCACAAACTGGATGAAGGTATTAAGTGTGTTGTTCAGGGAAACGTGATTAAAATCTCTGGAAATGAGGATAAAAGCATCCGGGTATTTCGCGTGGATTCTTTTGGTGATCGAGTGGATGACATCACATGCAGTCATTGTGTTAGCCGATGGAGGAATAGAACTCCTTGAGCATGTAGTTTAGTCATAATCCCACCACTAACAACTCATTGTCCGGACTGCAGATACGTTCTTTAATCACAATGTGACCTACAGTAGGTACACACTTGTTCATTTACAAAGACACCGAACATGCCACCTCTGTGCTTTCCACTTTCAGCCTGTGTTCTGTCTGTCCACATACACTAAAAGCCAGCAATGTCCTTGGCAGAGTCAGGAATAAGCTTGTGCAGCCATGTCTCAGTAAAGCACATTAAACTGCACTCGTGAAACTCCCTATTGTACTTAACCAGCACCACAAGCTTTTCCATCTTATTATCCAGTGATCTAACATTGAACATAATAACGGAGGAGAGATACAACTTGCATCTTCTTCTCGTCCTACTCTTTCTTGCCTGTTGCACATTCCCAACTGTTTGTTTCCCCTGACGTTTCGCTCCTCCAAGGCATTCCCTTTTTGTCTTTCTCCTTAATCCCAGAGGTATTTCTAAAAAGGTTTTTCTGTGCTCTGCTGCATCTGGCTTCAGCGTAAGCAACTGATTGTGTGAGTAAATCAGGAAGCAGTCCATGTTGCTTGCCACTATGGCAGAAGTGCTTGGTTGGCACTGACCTGACACAGACTGACACCGGAGGCACGTAAAATGAAAATAAAAGATATATTTATTCTTCAGCCGTGGGGCACGTCTTCCCCGTGTCCCACAGGCCCTTCACAGTCCCAAAACATACAACCAAAGAAAAACACCCACAAAAATCACTCTCTTCTTCCTCCACTCCTCCCAGGAAGCTTTGTCCTCCTTCTCCTGATTCTGGCGCCTAGAGTAGTGGCTGCAGGCTCCTCTTATAGCCACCCGGGAAGTGCTCCAGGTGCTCGTTGATCTACTTCAGGCTGCACTTACGGTTGTGGCTACATCACAGCCCACATGGGCTCAGGAAGCTGTGCAGCTCCCCCTGGCATTGGCCACGGAGGCCAACAGGACTGAGCTCCGGTGTTCCATGATTGTGGCCCCAATACAACCCAGGGGGGGCTGCCACCAAGCATTCCGGAGGATGTAGTGTGCAGCCCATGTCTGCTCCCCCAGATTCAGTGCCAAAGGGGTGTCCCGGCTGGGCATGGGTCCCAGCCATCCGACACACCACATTAACATTAGTGGCACTCAGGCAAACCAAACAAGTCGCGACAAAAATTAAAAACGTGATAAAAACTCTGTCAAACCTCATGGTTAAAGAGGGCTCCAATTACGAAGACTAAATTACGCTACATGCTATTGCTAAGAAAACAAAAAACTTCTAATAAACACTAAATTACATAGAAAAGACCTGAAGCAGTTGTAAAAGATGAAAGGAGACTGTATATCAGAAAGCAATGCTGTATGTATTGTAAAGACCTGCACAGGCAGCAAGAAAGGTGTAAGAAAATTACACAGATATATTAGGAAGTTCCTATCAAATTAGAGTTAATTGTCCAACACTACAGGCAAGCAGAAACACCTTTTAGCCAAGAGAGCTTGATTTATGAATAGAACTATTAGAGATGCTAATAATTATTTGACAATATTTGCAACACAAGATTTGAACTGTTGATTCTGGAAGGTATCATTCATTTATAAGCTACATAAATTATTTGTTCTACTATTATTTTTAACTTCCATGATCAAACAGAATGGTTTTGATGATCATAGAGCTAATACCAAGAACAAATAATTATTGTAGCTGCGTTTTTCCAAAATTACCAAAGTTCAGCACCTCTAACTTAAAAAATGGGTACAAAATCCTGACGCGCCGAAATGATTCCACAGACAAAATATCTTCATTTTTAAAAGTTTTAGTTAAAATTCAAAGTAAAACATCCATCCATCCATTTTCCAACCCACTGAATCCGAACACAGGGTCATGGGGGTCTGCTGGAGCCAATCCCAGGGCAGGAACCAATCCCGGGCAGGGTGCCAACTCACCGCAGGACACACACAAATACACCCACACACCAAGCACACACTAGGGCCAGTTTAGAATCGCCAATCCACCTAACCTGCATGTCTTTGGACTGTGGGAGGAAACCAGAGCGCCCAGAGGAAACCCACACAGACACAGGGAGAACATGCAAACGCCACACAGGGAGGACCTGGGAAGCGAACCCAGGTCCCCAGGTCTCCCAACTGTGAGGCAGCAGCGCTACCCACTGCGCTACCGTGCCGCCCCAAAGTAAAACAGTTCACACAAAAAAGAAAATAAAAATAGCAAAAAAAAGAAAAATTCTGTTCAAAGCTTAAATCTTGTTACATTTCAAATTGTTACAAATCAATGGTTTCTGAACCATTTCAAAATTACGCTCAGAAAAATGTATGCCTACCCCATTTCTGAGTTGAAAATGGGTCTTTCAATTCCCTGTTTACTGGGACCTGTTCTAAACAAAACTGACTCAATTATCATACTGTATCTTTTGACTAAATTACCACCTCATTATGCAGGTTATGTATGTATTTCCATTAGGCCAATAATTGGACTGCTAAGTCAGTAAACGTGTATGTCTAAAAATAGACTGCACACTGTTACCTTGGCCAACAAAAAGCTACAATAATTTCATTAAATAACAGATAACTATATCCATCAAGTTCACTCATTGACATTTACTTCTGTCTTAGCATCAAAAGTGACAGGTCACTTGCACCCTCTATCAGTTTCAAAGACCAGACAATAATTAATGATTACAAAATATGATTTATCTATCAATCATCCTACCTGTTTTTAATGAAGTACAATAATTCACTACATATAATTTTTGATCCATTTGTTAATTAGTATGTTTTGGAGTTTGTTCTATGGTCTACAACAAGTACTCTTTTGGAATCCACATATTTATGGGGTTTTCTCGTGATTCTCCTAAAGCAGAAGATATTCTGAATTTGCCTGTAAATTAGCATTATAGATTTATAGATTTTCCAGTCTTTCCTATTACAACTTAAAAAGAAAAAGAACTAGAAAAGAAGCACAATAATGTGCACAATGGGGAGCACCTGTGTATTGTGTCAAAACCCCAAATAAAACTAATCATTGTATAAAAATAAGATTTTGATTAAACTAATAGATAAAAGACACACAAAGGTACTAAAATAAACAGGATGGTATCAGAACCCCACTGTCTTTTTGAGATGCCCTGAATGGGATCTGAAACCCTGTCCAACAGGTGGGGTAGCTTGCCCACTTGCTCACTTTAAACTGTTGCACCACAACACTGTATTTTATCATCTACCCGTCCCTCTCACCTGGCCTGGCCTGGCCTGTCTAACCTCCCAAAAGTTAAGCACTTACCTTTCTCCTGCTCCTGACCCCATACTCAAAGAGCATCAAAAACAAAGGGCATAAACCTTATCCCAGAGTAAATTCTGTGCAAGCTCCAGAATTTAACTGCATCAGAGGTCACCAGGCTAACACTCGGTATGTAAGCCCCTGGTGTCCCTGCACTTCTGACCTTTTCAGTAGTCTTAAAAGGCTAGTATTACAAGTCATATCCTCAGCTGCCTACAGTGCTTGAGAAACTGCTCAGTCCCATCCATTGTCTTGTAGTATTGAGTGCCCTGTAGCAACCAGGAGGTACTGCCAACACCTAACCCTCTGTTGTTAGTTGGAGCAAGAACGCATTCTTAGGATTAGGCAACCTTGGCTACTGCCAGCATTGTGCTGTTTATAGCCCTGGGGGGTTCAAAACATTTATGCTACCCTTCCATGTTTCTGTCTAAGTATAAAAATTGAGAGGTATAACTCAAGCAAAAAAATGTGTACAATAAAGTACACAATCATAAAATGTATTTAAATTGCTCACGTAACCTGTCCCTATAGCTTTTTGTTTGTCACTTAATATGCATATATTTGTCATGCTTGATAAAATTGTGCCTATTTCTGCCAGTGGTTTTAGTCATTTTTTTGTACTTTTTGAGCTTTTTTTTATTTATTTCTTGTTGTTTGGCTCACTACTCATATTGTTTCTGTGATCCTAGACGGATGTGACATCATTAGGGCAAGTGGTGGACATGGCCACATTTATCAGCTTGTGACATCACTGCACTATTTTTTCCTACAAAACGTGTCTAGCAACATGGTTCAGCAATTCTAATAGAAAAGCCAAACTGCATCCTTTTAATGATCTTTTACTTAGCAAGTTGCTGCTTTGCAATGTTCCTATTTTCAGAACTGTGGTTGTTACTGTGTGCTCATTAATGTTGCCCAAGGAGCCTACACTGATAAATATTTTGAAAAGAGATAGAGACAGAAATGAAAAGAGAATTTCTTTATGGCAGTAGGCAACCTCATGGCCAGTAAAACTAGCAGAGATTCTCACCAAAAGATCAAAAGGTCTAGTGAACAAAATTTGTAATTAAGCAAAAGAGTAAGAGTCAGGCATTTTCTAACCTGCCCTGAACAGAGTCACAGGAGATTCTGTAGCCCATGCCAGCTAACAAGGGGCACAAGGCAGGAACAATTCCCTGGACAGCGTATCAGTCCATCGTAGGATGAACACACACATACACCTACCACATACTCTTGCCAATTTAATGTTTCCAGTTCACTTTACCTGCATGTCTTTGGACTGGGGGAGGAAACCGGAGCACCCTAAGGAAACATGTAAACTCCATGCAGGGAGGACCCAGGACGTAATCCCTGGTCTTCTTACTGCGAGGCAGCAACGCTACCGCTGTGTTACTGTGTCTCCCCAAGAGTAACATCGAAAGCCAAAATAAACCCAGGCACATTTTAGAAAATATTCAAAAGCTAGATAACAGAGGATGCTGCAATGCCCTCTTAAATAGTCAGTGCATGATGGCCACGCAATATGTTGAAGCCAGTTGCATGTTAATAGCCATCCTGAAAATAATTAACTTGATTAAAAAAGGACCTGTTACATTTTCTAAACACTACTCTTTGTTTTCTATATTTTCCTGTTGCTAGAAGAAATCCTTGATGACTCAATGGCACATTTATGCCTTCAAATCATTTTGACTTGTTTTTCAGCCTCCATCGAGATGCAGTGGTAATATAGTGCATGAAATTCATTTTCTGATAACAGTGTATTGGTTCCTACTAAAGAATTTCTTTCCAGTCTATCTGGCCTGATTTATACATTCTTCTTAGTTTTCTGACATTCTAGTTGTTCATTGTGGTCATGCAATCAATGATTGGAGGTCAGAACTACAGCTTTTGTTGAGATATGATAGGTCCAAAGCCAATTTTAAATGATGGGACCCTTTGAGCCTGACAAACCTTGTCACATCCAGTAATTCACTCTATTTGAAAATAAACTTGCCACACATACAAAAACTAGGTTGTGATCAATGGGTAATAAGCATCTGTCACAATGGTAGAGTTTAATCCTAAATAATCCCAAAGAAATCCATTTAGCTGTGTTTTTCTTTTGAAGGAGCGTTTTCTGCAAAAAAAGAGCTTTTTAATTGTTAGAGATATCAAGCTATAGTATTCAGAATTCAGATTTTTAGGTATGAAGAATTTTGTCTAATATATGCACATAACTGATATTATACATTGAAGGTTACAAAAAATACATTATTGGTTATAAACATACGGGTTAATTTTTATTCTAGTAAGTATTAAAATACTGAACAGCAAAGATGAAAATTTGAAATTTTTGAAAGTCACAACTCAAGATTCCACTTGGTTTTATTAGTTCATCTAATGAATTCATTTTACTTTAAGACTTAGCACCACCTTCTGCAACTGGACTTTTGACTTCCTAACTAGCAGACTCCAACATGTGCGTTTTGGCGCTATCACATACTCCATGCTGACTGTCAGTACAGGCACTCCACAGGGTAATGTGTTGCACCTCCTTCTGTACTCCTTGTTTACCTCTGACTCTGTGGCCAGACACAACTTCAACTTCTTCATTAAAATTGGTGAAGACACCACCATCATAGGTCTGATCACCATAAATTACGAGACAGCTTTTAGAGAAGAGGTCTATCTACTGACTCAGTGGTGCAATGACAGTAACCTCACCCTTAATGTCAGCAAAACCAAGCAGCTTCTCATAGACTTCAGGAAGCAGAAGGCATACCCCCCACCATGTACACTGGAAGGGATGCTGTTGAGTGAGCATTACTAAATTTCATGGAGTGACTGTTACTGACAAGCTAAAGTTGTCTCTTGTCAAAATGTCCTTAAACATCTGAGGACAGCTCACATTTCTCCATCTGTTCTCACAGACTCTTAAAAGTGCACAGTGGAATTCATCATCATTGGCTGTACCACATCCTGGTAATGGCACATGCTAAGCTCAAGATCGTAACACACTGCAGAATGTGGTGTGGATTGCACAGAATATTACTCACACTTAGCTGACATTTTATTCAGGTCATATACAACAAGATTTACTGCCTTAGAAAGGCAAACTGTGTTATAAACCTCAACCATCCTGCAAGGCCACTTTCTCACTCATATCAGTAAATTCAGGGACAGTTACTACTCATACGTTATAAGGTTCCTGAAGTTTATATACATTATATTGACAAAATTACTGGAACACCTGGCTATTACACCAACTGGGACTTTAAATACATTGCATTCAAATACATAACTTTACTATGGAGTTGCCCCCCCCCCCCCCCCCCTTTGCAACTATAACAGTTTCCACACTTTTTGGCAGACTTTCCACAAGATTTTCAAGTGTTTCTGTGGGAATTTGTGCCGATTCATTCTGTAGAGCATTTATGAAGTCAGGCACCGATGTTGGACAAGAGAGCTTGGCTTGCAATTTCCGTTCCAGTTCATCCCAAAGGTGTTTGATGGGATTGAGATCAGGGCTCTGTGTTGGCCAGTCAAGGTCTTCCACACTGACTTCATCCAACCATCTCTTTATGGACTTTGCTTTGTGCACTAGGACACAGTCCTGCTGGAATAGTAAATGGCCTTTCCCAAACTGTTTCCACAAAGTTGGAAGCATAGCATTGTCCAAAATGTCTTGATATGCTGAAACATTATGATTGCCCTTTACTGGAAGTAAGGGGCCAGCCCAAACCGTGACAAACAGCCCCACATCATTATTCCTCCTTCAACAAACTTCACAGTTGGTACAATGCAGTCAGGCCAGGTAATGTTCTGCCAGCATCTGCCAAACCCATACTCGTCCATCTGACTGCCAAGCAGAGAAGCGTGATTCATCTCTCCATACCTCACGTTTCCATTGCTCCACAGTCCAGTGGCAGTGTGCTTTACACCTCTCCATCCAACGCATGGCATTGGACTTGGTAATGTGAGACTTGCATGAAGCTGCTTGGCCATGGAAACCAATTCCGTGAAGCTCCCACCACACAGTTTTTGTGCTTATATTAATGCCAGTGAAATACTGGAACTCTTCAGCTATGGAATCACCTTAGCAGTCGTTGACCCAGCTCTGTGACTTTATGTGGTCTTCCGCTTCATGGCTGAGTTGCTGTTGTTCCTACATACTTCCATTTTCCAATAATGACACTTACAGTTGACCATGTAATAACCAGCAGGAATGACATTTCATGAACTATCTTACTGCAAAGGTGGCATCCTATCACGGTACCACACTTGAAGTAACTGGGCTCTTCAGAACAACCCATTTTGTTTTACAAATGTTTGTAAATGGACACTGCATGGATAGGTGCTTGATTTTATACACATGTGGCAATGGGTCTGACTGAAACACCTGACATCAAAAATTAAGAGTCGTGTCCCAATATAATGTAAGTTTAAACTTTTCTAGGGGAGCATGGGAGTGGTGTGGCTCATGCTGCTGACAAACAGCTACATGCTTTATAGTGAACAACTCCACCCCAGTATGTATATTTTTTTCTTCATGAAAGGCACTACATAATCATGTGGATTCCTTGTTAATATGTGGGCAATAAGTCCCCTTAAATAAATATATTAACCTATTAGAAGATTAGAACATTAGAACACTCTACACGAGAACAGGCTATTAGCCCAACAAAGCTCACCAGTCCTATCCACTTATTTCTTCCAAAAAAATATCAAGTCGAGTTTTGAAAGTCCCTAAAGTCTTACTGTCTACCACACTACTTGGTAGCTTATTCCAAGTGTCTATCGTTCTTTGTGTAAAGAAAAACTTCCTAAATGTTTGTGCGAAATTTACCCTTAACAAGTTTCCAACTGTGTCCACGTGTTCTTGATGAACTTATTTTAAAATAACAGCCTCGATCCACTGTAATAATTCCCTTCATAATTTTAAACACTTCAATCATGTCACCTCTTAATCTTCTTTTGCTTAAACTGTATAGGCTCAGCTCTGTCCTCATAATTCATTCCCTGTAGCCCTGGAATCAGCCTAGTTGCTCTTCTCTGGACCTTTTCTAGTGCTGTTATGTCCTTTTTGTAGCCAGGAGACCAAAACTGCATACAGTACTCCTGATGAGGCCTCAACAGTGTGTTATAAAGGTTGAGCAGAACTTAGCCTGTTATCTGCACACCCAGTAAAATTTACTTACCATGGGGACCTTTATTGATGGGTTGCACTCTTCCAGGACTGCAACTTAGAGTCAGCACCTTTCCTTCAGCTTCACTTAGTTTTTCACCGCAGTGAGGGCAGAACAAAGGTATCCCCTTGTGTCCCTACAATGTGACCCTTATCCTCTCTGTGTATGCTAATGTCAGTGAAGATGAGGTTGTTTCAATAAGTTAACTACAAACTTTAATTTTTTTACCTTCATATATCATGCACAGAAACCAGACATATCAAAAACAGAATAAGGAGAAGAAAAATATACAATCTGAGTGAGAATCAATAAACAGTAAGCTGCATCTCCAGCTGGTTGCCTTGATCAGCTGAAGGATTCACAGTCTTTTAAGGTTTAAGGTTTGAGGTTTAAGGTTTCTTTATTTAGTCATGTTTACACAAGAAAACATGAAATTTGCCTTCTCAGTTGCATCTAATAACAGACAGAACGAAATAAAACAGACGAATAGAAACAAGAAAGGTTAAGGTAAGGCAGTTAGATAATACATATTTACGCCAAAAAAAAAAATGGTTACAGGATATATATCAAAACCTTAATCATTATCTCCGATATTTCTTATTGAAAAGTCATATGGCACTAGGAAGAAAGGAGTCTTTTATGCTAGCTGTGACTAGCTGCCATGTTTAATTGCTTGTGATCGTAGGGACACTGCTGTAAGTGGCAAGCTTAACAGCATTGTCAACAGTGTTCTTTGCAGTAGTCTCTTTTATATGATTTTAAATGTGAGAAGCTTTGTTAGTTTGGAATCTACCATGAATCAGCATCAGTATCCTGAAGCCCAATCCAGGTCACGCTAAACTGGGAGGCTGCCTGACCACAAGTTAACCTCAAATTATATTTCATCGCACAATATCAGAAAATATAGATTGACCAAACCTTGTTAACCCTAACAACATAACAGCAAAATCTTGTACAACAGCATACATCGATTATTTTGTCTGAGCGTGAAGCTTGTACAATCTATTTTCATGGCCCTATACAAACATTTGCTTTTGCAGCTAATGGTGGCATAACTTCTTTCAGCCCTCAGACTGTTTTCAGCAGCATGCTGACATCCTTCCAGAAAGCACTTCCCCGTCCCAGCCACTAAACTCCTGTAGTCTTTTAAACATATTAGCTTTTCCTTATGAGGTCCATATTCTTATATTTATATTTTGTTTACTTAAAGGCTGAATCTCATCTAATAATCCTATATTCCTTTATTAACACAGCACACAATTTTAAATATTATGTCTTATTATCACATAATGTCAAAAATATAAACATGTCAATCAAGCCACACAACCAGTTATACCAAGTGAGGCCTTAAAGCCTCTTAACCTAATAGCGTTTTAAACCCTTCATACTACAGCATCTTGTAATTAGATTCCAGCTTGTGCCTTGTCTGGGTGGATTATCTCCAGATACTCTTGTCCTGCTCTACAAACTTTCAAAATGTGCAGATTAGATTTTGGACCACAATGACTGAGTGTAGCTGTATCAATGAGTACTGTATGTCAGGTGATAGACAGGTACCTGCTGTCAGAATTTTAGGAATAGACTCTGGTCCATTGTGATCCTGTCATGCGAGTACACAAAAAAATGAATCAAATATTCTGAGAAATACTTAAAACAAAATTAACAGATCCAGAAAAGCTTTCATCTATATATCCAAGATCTTAAACTGATGTTTTACATCAAGTAAAGTGAAAAAAATGTTTTCTAGTTTTAGTAATCAAGGCACGTGATCATTCCCACAGTGCTTCAGTTATTTCTAACTCACAGGCTCTGTTCCATAAGAGATTAATATTTTATGTGTATGCTGTCAGGGAGGATGATTTTTAAAAAACACATTCTGGGAAAAAAGTGTTTTGAGAGAGTTCACTTTTGGTTTCCTTGCAGATCTTAATTTTATTTTAAATTTAACTCTTGTATTACAGTTACTCTGCTAAGAGAAGTAGTACATGATTTGTGGATTTTCTCTTTCTCTTACTCTCTTACAAAGTTATATCTCTGGCTTGTGGGTCAATCAACTCCTGTGGTATGAGGCTTTATGACTTACTAAATGAGAAAAGGAGAGCCATCTAGTTTTCAATTTTGAGTCATAATTCTATAATTGTCAGTTATTCTGATTGAGGAAAGTACAATTTCACAGGCTGGGTTTTTAGAAGATGCAGTCCTCCAGTGTCGACAAGAAATCTCCTCAGAAAGACAACAATGCATTAACTTATGGGAACTTATGTGCACTAATGGGCACAGCGTAAAGTGTGGTCACCAAACTGAAAATAACAATTCAATAAAAAGAGCTATCTGTGCTAGTCATGATTCCTAAACCATGCACTGTGTTAATTGAATTACTGTTAAAATCAAAGGATTAATAATCATTTTACTTTATTAGTAACATAAATAACATTCTCAAACCTGCTCAGCTCCATTCACGAATTGCAAATTAACATAATCTACACATATTTGGGGAGGAAAACCAAAGTATGCAGAGGAGACCTACACAGATACTGTCTTCACACAGAGAGCATCCTGGCACAGGATTTCAACTTAGGACACAGAATCCATGAGCAGTGCTGATCTTTACTATACACACATCACTGACATGATGGAAGGACCAATTGGGGGGTCACAGACCTCCGCAGCTCCACAATTCAGGAGCTCCGCAAGACAACCAATTGCATGCTTCTGTCACTTGATTTACTTGACTTGAGTCAGATCAATCTCCCATAACCCTAATCTTAAACCATAATGTAACTGGGTGTATTGTGTAACATCACTGATGTATAATGTACAGTGAAAACCTCCACAATGGAGCAGAGCTTTGGAGGTCCACAATTAGAATCCATCGGTTATTGCCCGTTTCAAGAATCATCAAAATAACGTCTGTTGTGATAATTATTTATTAACGGGCAGAGAGATGGTTTCAACTCAACATCAATCAGGAGCACAGAAAAGAAAAAAACAAAAGCATCAAGAAACAGCTCATGCTGCACTTGCACTGTGCTTAGAAATCTAAATTTTTCCAACTTCCTGTATGCTAGCTAATGTTACATGAATTGCCACTCCACTAAAGCTAGTGATTTACTGAAGTAAGAATGGAGTAACAATAGCATTATGTATAATAGTTTGATTTAGAGTGTTTAACCGACATTATCTAATGTTACATTATGTGAGATAGTTTTGATGTTGAGCGTTTAACAGATATTATCTGACATTACAGTACTTCACTGACACATTGTTGAGGATTATTTATTACCACCGTGTAGACCTCAGGAAATATACGTGTTGTTAAAGCCTGACAACGTTAGTCGACATATTAGGTGTCCTGAGTGCTGTTGCATTGAGAGCACATTTATAAATTTCACCAACACAAAGGCCCTCTTTCTTACTAGTTCGTCATTGGTGGAATTGTGGAAAAGCACCATGCAAACAACTCCGAAATACACAAAAGAGCAATTAGCTCAGATTAACTTCAATTGCTGGTTAATTTTATTGGTAGCTAACATTACTGATTTAGTTAAAATCTTAAAGCTACCTGCTGTCATTGGAAGAACAAAATGAAGTTTAGATAAATAAATACATGTAGCTGATGTATTCACATGCTCATTTTTAAAACATTTGAATATTCAGCTTCATTTTGACCCTATATTTACTGCATTAAGTAAGTTTATTAAACATGTTCAATTGTAGTCATTGTAATTTATATTATTATTATTATTGTTAATAGTAGTAGTATTTATATATTATTATTATTATTATTAGTGATAGTAGTAGTTGAAGTATTTATTCTTGTTATCTCTCTATTATATTAAAAAAGTTTTCCGTCATGTCTGCGTTATTCACTCCTGACCACTCCCTTCCACATCGCTTGCCCAATCATTACTCCTACTGCACACATCCTTTTTCCGTACCATCTCATGACTCTCTCAGTGGTAACTCACCCTTCAACGCAATCGGTTATAATTGCAAGGCAGAAAAGCAAATTATCTATTCAAGAATGTCAAATTTTACATTGTTATAGAAAAAGAGCAGCAAGAGCTGATAATGAATGTCAAAAAACAATGAATAAAAAAGAGCTACACATAATAAAAATTAAGAATAAAGAATAAATCGTTCAATAAATGAAAAAGAGAAAAATATCCCAAACTATATGCAAATTGTAATACAAAAAAACAACGTTTATAAAATGTAAGTTAGAGGATAAAGTAATTCATAATATAGTTTTTGACAAAGCATTAATATAATTTAATTTTTTAATTACTTTTCATTACACTTTATTATTCTTCGATATTTAAAATGGACAGTTTTAGTTAAACACTCAAGTAACTAATTTTCTATCTATAATAACTAAGGACCAAACCATCTTCCTCCCACGCCCCACATACTCTTCTAAATTCAATATAATAAATATAATCGCTTTCTTTAATGGAGGAGCGTACTGACGCCCTTTGAGAGATTCATCCGTGAGATAGCGGGCAGCCAGCGCTCGCCCCCAATGGATTGCAAGTGAAGCTAGCAGGGGGCGGAACCCTTTAGTTATTATTTATTATTATTATTATTATTGTTGTTATTATTGTTAATAGTAGTATTAAAAATGTAGTTTTAGTTGTTGTATCACATGTCACAAGTAATACTGTTGACTATGTCAAGTAACAAAGAATAACAACACACTGACCCTGGACCATCATCATCATTATTATTATTATTATTATTATTATTAGACCTTCATTTATCTTCTTCTTCTTTCGGCTGCCCCCATCAGGTGTTGCCATGGCAGATCATCTTTTTCCATATCTTCCTGTCCTCTACATCTTGCTCTATCAGTTGGTATATCATTGCCATTAAATATTATAAGAGTCCAAATCTATGGATGGCCTTCTGGATTTCAGCAGCCCTCTCAGTTACAGTTACAGTTGCATCGGGATTAAAGTATATCAAATCAAAAAAATCAAAAATCTGCTCTCAGTTACAATCTACATTTTGCTCTCAGGATTTTCATATCACAGCTACTATAATATTATCTATATTACTGCTTGAAAAACTTTTCAGCTAAGTAGATAAAAAGTATATTGTCTATTGCTGTTCAGATTCTTTAAAAGAAAGTGATCATTCATTTTTATCACCTAGGCAGGATCTAACTCTATATAGTGAAGATAGCGGACAGTTGCAAAGAGTGCAGTTTAGCACTTGTGTTATGAAAGAATGACAGTAATTTTTCAACTGCTGAAAATTATTAATTTTAAGGCCCACTTGTTGTTTTTCACATTGCATACTAAAAAAATGAAGATGTTTGTCTACACTCACTTTTGTATATAGACCAAAAATTACATATTTTTCTGGTTTTAAATATGATGTTTCAAAATTAAAATAACTAAAAAGTACACAGAATTCTCAATAATGCGCTCTCTCCCATTTCTGTAGTGCAACCATTAACTTTTATAGTGCTGTAAAGGACTCTGAGGACTACTAGCAGTTAGGGGCAGGGATGTGCATTAAGCGTATTCACTGAAAGTAAATTGGATTTAGAAAAGCATTACAGAGAAGGTAAGCTCTTTTAAAAGCTAAATTCTTTGATAAAGTTGAGTTTAAAAAGTCTGAACATTTTATCCGACTGCTGTATTGTTTAATATGGTAATGGGTGTTCAGCACAGTTTTATCAATATAGCTTATTTGTTGTTATTTACCAGCATGAAGAATGTTGCTGGTACAACATACTAAAAAACTCTTGTAGATCTGTGTGGTATAATTAAATCTGATGTTGAAGGGGAGCGGGCTGAGGTCTGTGGAATTCTTTACCTCATTACATTAAGGAGTCACCCTCAATTGAACTGTTTAAAACTAGACTGAAGACGCATTTCTATTCTGTGTGACCTTCAGTGATACTGATGGCTACTTCCTCATAGTCATTTGTTTCAATTTACTGCTGGTTTGTATTGTGTTTTACTATATTTTATTCTATTTATTTTATTTATGTTTATTGCATATTTTATTGTAAAGCACTTTGGCTACAGATTTACTGATGTTGTTTTAAATGTGCTCTATAAATAAATTGACATTGACATTGACATCTACGAAAATCTGAGGCTTCTTTTCAGTTTAAGGTGACTTTTACTTCAATGCAGCAGAGCACCATTCATAAGTTTTTAGAGAGAGTGGAACGTTATGGCAGTGAAAAGTCATACTTTAAATAAATAGTATGGTCTAATTTGATCCTACATGGTGGTTTCATTGTGTTTGTTTTTTAATCATTACAAATAAAATTGCAACAAGTTGGCTTATAAAAACACATCATAATACTAAAGTAAACAAAAATCATTACCTGCTAACTAAATTTGTATTTGTTAGTTTCAGTAATTTGTAGTATAATCCATTTTCATTTTGGGTTAGAGCTGCATGTTCAACACCACATTTCAGCATTCTAATGTGTACACCCTCTCTCAATGCCTGGTGATTTACTTTAACATGCTTAACTCCATTGTCTAAAGTGAATCTGCAGGGACAGAGTATAGCTGAGAATCAAATTACACTGTCAGAGAATTAGCAAATTTGGGCTGAAACTACTTAAATTCTAATTAAGGCTTGGTCTTGAAAAGAACTCAGTCTTGACTTGGTCTCACCATCATTTGGACCTGCTTGCAACCCTCTATAGACCTGGGCTTAACTTGATTTTGACTGGTTGTGGTCACAAAGGTGGTCTGAAATACAGGACTACTGTAAAGTGTCCATTGTGTCTTCTGTTCCTAGCATTGTTTGTCTATATGAATTAAGAAACTATTTAAATAAAGATTTGTTACTTATTTAGGGGTACAATAGATATTGCTTTTATCAAGAGACAATGTGACATGACCACATCAGTTATACAATTCCCCATTAGTTAGGCATAATTATATTTATTCCTTAAAATAAGTTCCCACTTCTCTCCCCTACTCCTTACCCCATACTGATAAAAAATAAATATAAACCAACTGAATAGAAAAGGCCAGTAAATAAAACAAAAGTAAAACACATTAAACATAAAAAAGAGCAACACATTTCAGAACACACACACACACACACATATATATCTTTATATATTTATGTATATAAATACCCCAAATGCATATACAATAAACAGTGATACTATCTCTCTATTATAAAAAAAAAAACTTGTGACGAGACGTGATCTTTTGAAGAGAGACAGAGAGTCAGAGAGACACTTCAGAGAGACACTTTCACGTCCCATAACACCATCAAGTCACGTCATACTGACATTTTCAAACATGAACACGGTCATCTAACCGCTCAGTTACGTTATTAATGCGTATCTAAAAGTCAAAGCTAATCGTCTCTTCTTTATTATAAAGTTTTTTAAGCAAATCTTAGAACGGAACACATGCAGGTCTCATTGATCACGTTCAAAATTCAAACAGCAATAGTTCAGACAAATTCAAAATAGGTAAAGCAGTAATATAGGCAATATTCTGAACTCTCGGTCGGTCAGATTTATTTATTACAATGACATGCAATCCACAATGGCCAGGAATCCGCAGATTCTTGAGAACAATGCCACCGGCTACATCGGCTCTGGATATTCACACTTTCGTAAGTAGATTGTTATATCAGAAAGTCTTATTTTTACTGAATGAACTCGAAACGGTGTTCGGTCAAATCAGAGCATGTATTTAAACAATCGGAATTTCAAAAATGGGGTTTGCCTCACATGCATTTATTGATTACTTTGCAAAATAAATTATTAACTGCTGATGATGTAGATTGCTTTGTCTGTGCTGAAATTCCAAACAGAAAAACCTGTCTTGAATTATGGTGCAAAGTCATTAAACACGTCTCACGGACCTCATTTAAAAGATTCAGTATGTTGGGATTCAAAAGAAAAAGTGTTTAAAGAAATTTCCAAAAGCGTTCGTTCAAACAACAGATATGACTAAGGGTGGCTTTCCTGAGTATTACCAAAGAGATAATTGTCACGAACAACATACTTATCATGGAAAGAAAGATGGTAAAATTGGGATGCTCAATAATTCAAAGATTATACCATATAACCCGTATTTGCTCAAACGATTCGATTGTCATATTAATGTTGAGTATTGTGCATTGGTTAAGAGTATTAAGTACATCTACAAGTACATTCATAAAGGGCACGATAGAGTACGCGTAACTTTATCAAAAGAACAGCCTCAGGACAAAGTTCAAGCATATTTAGATACTCAATACTTCTGTGCAATGGTAAGCGGGTGGCATTTAATGGAATTGCCAAAGCACGGTTGATGTCATTCTGTTGAATTATTACCAATTCATTTACCAGGTCAGAATATGATTCAATTTAAAGAGGGCTAAGATGCAAAAGCTTTAAAGGTAGCGAAAATATAAATACAAAATTATTGGCTTATTTTGAACTTAATAAAACAGACGTAAATGCAAAAGCATATAAGTATGCGCAAGTTCCTCAACATTACACATGGCAGAAATAAAAAAGAGTGTGGCATCCAAGAAAATTTAATTGCAAAAGTGTTGCTCGATTAAATATTATATCACCAAAAGATATCTAATAGTTTCATTTAAAATTGTTGTTATGTGAATCGAAAGGAGCATCGTCCTATAAAGATGTTCTAACTATAACTAGAACTAAGTACGGTACTTTTCAAGAAGTGGCACAAGCAACTGGGTTATGTAAATCGGACGGCTATATGTTGGAAATGATGTCTGATGCCGCTTCTACAATGATGCCTGACAAATTAAGACACTTCTGTGTGTACTTAATTATGACGGGTGAAGCTGATGCTTTATAATTATGGAAAGTGTTCAAAGGAACATTATCCGAAAAGTCGAATGAACAAACGGCTCTTTCGATCATCAAAGAAATGTTAGAAGAAGAAGATTTAACGATGCAGCAATCTGGACTTCCAGAAGAAACAGACGAATCAGAGGTAAAGAAAGAGACAAGAGCAGACAAAAATTTAACAGTGGAAGACCATAAACATTATATCAGAAAAGTCAATTCCAAATATTGTTTTAACTGAAGTTTTAAGGTAAAAATGACCATAATGCATATGTAACAATTCACATGAAAATAGCAATCTCTTTAAATTGTATTTCCAGATAAACAAACCCGGGGGTTGGCGAGCAAAGCAAGCAGGGGGCGAAGTCCTCTCGTATATAGTAAGGAAATACTTAAAAAATGCAATCTGAATGAAAACAAAGCCAGCAAATCAAAGCAAATGAAATGGATGCAATGCTGGAAATTTCCAAATATAGTAAAAAAAAAAAAAAAAAAGAGTGTCAGCAGCACTTTTGCTTCTGCTGCAACTTTATAGATCACGAGCTGTATATACCCGGCGTTGCCCGGGGCAGAAGTAACCTAATCGGTCAAACACTTACATATATACCAAAGTAAACCTAATCGGTCAAACAGTTACATATATAAAAAAACCGAACCTAATCGGACAAACAGCTTCATATATACAGAAGCGAACCTAATCGGACAAACAGCTAATCTATATACATAAGCAAACCTAATTGGTCAAACAGTTACATAAATACAAAAGCAAACCTAATCGATGAAACAGCTTCATATATACAGAAGCGAACCTAATTGGTCAAACAGTTATGCATGTGCAGAATAATTTTACAAAGATTATGCGTGTTAACAATCATTAAAAAGAAAAGATTGAGGAACTCTTCTTCTATATGTGATGAAGCTGGATGAAGCTGACTTGACGAAGACGTAGGTGGCATAGATTGGTTTTTCTAAAACAGAAGAAAAAAATGAGTATCTATTATTATTTTAAATTAGAATGAAAATGAGAACCTTGATTAGAGATAGATTATCCGTATTAAAATATGTGCATGAATAAACTTTTGCTAACTCTCTAGCAAAAGTTTATTCATACAAATTGGCATGGGATGGCTTTGTGAAAAAGTAAAAATTAGATAAAAATAAATTGAGAATGCGTACTTCCATTTGACTGAGATTATGTGTAATGATGAAAAAAAAGTTTAGTATGTTTTTTTTTCCATACGGGAAGGATGTAAAACCTTACATAGGCACCCTTCAGCCCGTACTGAAGGGTAGTGTCAGATTCTTACTGACTAAAAAACACCCTTTTTATTCCACAGCTACCCCAAAAACCACTATTAGGCATTACTTTGGGGTGGCAGTAGTTTAGTTATGAAACAGCTGGGTCCTGAAAAAAATCTGTCTGATTAGTGGCTTCATCACATATAGAAGAACAGTTCCTCAATCTTTTCTTTTTAATGATTGTTAACACGCATAATGTTTGTAAAATCATTCTGCACATGCATAACTGTTTGACCAATTAGGTTCGCTTCTGTATATATGAAGCTGTTTGATCGATTAGGTTTGCTTTTGTATTTATGTAACTGTTTGACCAATTAGGTTTGCTTATGTATATAGATTAGCTGTTTGTCCGATTAGGTTCGGTTTTTTTATATATGTAACGGTTTGACCGATTAGGTTTACTTTGGTATATATGTAAGTGTTTGACCGATTAGGTTACTTCTGCCCCGGGCAACGCCGGGTATATACAGCTCGTATATATATATATAGCAAAATACCCGCGCTTCGCAGCGGAGAAGTAGTGTGTTAAAGAGGTTATGAAAAAAAAAGGAAACATTTTAAAAATAACGTAACATGATTGTCAATGTAATTGTGTTGTCATTGTTATAACTGTTGCTGTCTTTTTATATATATATATATATATATAGATATATATATATATATTATATATATAATATACACACACACATAAACATTTATATACATATACATATATATACATATCTACATATACACATGTACATATATATACACACACATACATAAACACACACATAAGACTTACTGAGTGAAACGGGCTTTCATTGACAATCATGTTACGTTATTTTTAAAATGTTTCCTTTTTTTTTCATAACCTCTTTAACACACTACTTCTCCGCTGCGAAGCGCGGGTATTTTGCTAGTATATATATATATATATATATATACATATACACACATACATGCAGTTTTAATAACACAGAAATCAATATAAACATTAACATCATTATCATATGAGAATATGAAGTAATATATAAGAAGCACATTTCATATAAATATAAATTATTAAACAGTAAAATCTTCTTCTGTAATTTGCTACCGTGGCAATTTGTGTGTCTGTCCAGGATTTTAAATGACCTGTAGCTCGCAAACCGTTGCACCTATACACTTGAAATGTGGTACACATATAGTACGTCACGTCTACTATCCGCTTTATGGGTGATGATTGTTTTAGTCTTTTTATCTTTATTTTATTTTATTGTACAATCAAGTCCTATCTGCGCACAGCAGGGCAGCCGTGGGCGGATGTGTATGGTGTATTCACTCGATGTTATCGTGCATTGCGCTGTCACTGGTATTTTGATAAAAGAATTTGAACAACATATAAGAAACGTATAAATTATTAAACAGTAAAACATTAACATTTAAGAAGTAAAGTTACATTAAGTACTACTGCTGTGCCTTCGGGTATACCTAATTTTTTGTTTGCCCATTACATGCTTAAATGTATACATTTTTTGGTGCACCTACCCGAGAACACGCGACATATAACCGAGCGTGGGAGAAGCATGGATTTTAAATATGCGTTGAGTTGATATGCTGGTCTCCCTCGTGAAATAACTGGTAATGTTTGACTAAAATCTACAGCGAGTAAAACGACATTAGCTCCTATTTTTTTTTTTACGATCTCTGAGATGTTGCTTTTTTCGGTTCAAGGCTTCATAAGCTCTTTTATGTTGTATGGTGTACTTATCCCAAACCATCATCTTTGAATGTTGCAACACTTTCGCCTTGTATGTAGATCGGGGTAATTACATTCATTGCATTCCTAGTCTGAATCACAATGTGATTGTATGGGTGGTTACCTGGCACTGTAGGGTTGCCACCCGTCCTTTAAAATACGGAATCGTGCCGCGTTTGAGGATGAAATTGCGCGTCCCGTTTTGAATCAATACTGGACGGGATTTATCCCGTATTTTTTTTATCATTTTTTTTTTAAAGCAGCGTCTCATGCAAATCATCCCACACGCATTTTATGAAGATGCCTCCTTTCCTACTTTTGATTGGGTAATACTTGATGTCATCGTTACTTTGATTGGTGTTTTTAACTGTCCAGTGAGTAGGGCGTGTCTTTCAACGGAATGAAAAAAAGGCCCACCCGACGACCCACCCATTCCATTTTTATATATATAGATTGTCCTTTAGACCTGAGTAGGTGTGGTCAGTAGAACTAATCATTTAGATTCTCAAGAAAAGGGTAAGTAAGCCCCCTTCTATTGGCACAAGAGGCTACTACAGCATTTTATGACTCTACAATTGTGACCATCTCCCTCATCTACAGGTATTTGTAGCCTCTCTTGTTTTTCCCTAAATACCGTATATTGAAGTCATGATTTTGTTGAATTTCCAAACTTTCCTCTCTCTCAGGGGTTACGTTCCTAGAGCACCCGTGAATCGTGAAAAACCGTGAATTTTGGATGAGGCCAAAAAATCCCTATAAATGCCTATTTTTATAGTTTAACCCCTAAATATGCCCCCAAACACTTTCATTTCATTTCAAACTCAGCTTACCCTAAAAAAAAGAATGTAAAGGTACAAAAGCTACTGCTATGTCTCCCGCAGTGCTAGAAGGTAATATACCAATGTTACCCCTATATGTACTGTAATTCATGCAAGCACTTTTCTTTGGTATGCGCTGTCGTTTCTTTGGTATAAGTAGGGTAAATATATAATAATTTACTT
The DNA here is from genome assembly GCF_900747795.2 of Erpetoichthys calabaricus. Lineage (NCBI taxonomy): Eukaryota > Metazoa > Chordata > Cladistia > Polypteriformes > Polypteridae > Erpetoichthys > Erpetoichthys calabaricus. The sequence continues at coordinate 159,853,620 of NC_041399.2, forward strand.
TAATAAAAATACAGTAAAATGTACTGGTACTCACCAATAATGAATGATACTGATTGAAGATGATGATGATGAATTAGCTGTGCAGTACAATGAAAGTATGTAATAAAGATAATGACTGCACAGCAAAGCAGAGGATTTACAGCTCCTCGGGTGGCTACTGTGGCATAACGTTTTAGCTCAGGGAGCAAATCCAGTAGTTCAACCTTCTCCTGGACTGTCTTAAACTTTTTCTGGCACTTAGATTCATTGCCAGCAGCCTTAGAAGGTGCAGGGCGTTTGGGTGGCATCTTAGGGCTTTAAGAAGAACAAAACGAAATACATGAGAATGCTCAGCGAAACACTCGAGATAGCTACACATGGTAAACTGTTATGATACGAGAATGCTGGGCTGCATCTGCTGGAGATGTGTCACAGAGCAGCAGCCAATCAGCAGCAAGGAGAAATGAATAATGCTCTCAGATTGGCTACTTTCACTATCACAAGCCATCTTTTCCTCTACGGTTGCTTTGTGTTCTCTCTACAGTACAGTATTGCCACAAAAAAAGCCATAAAAAAACTGCACAGGATATTTGCAGTTTCCGCTAACAATTATTAGTTAGGTTCTAAGGAAAAATCCGTGAACGACTGAGGCCGTGAACTCTGAACCGCGACTTTGCGGTGGTCTACCATATATATTTTTTTATTTTTAATTTTATCATTATGACTCTTTTTCGTGTAATTAGCTTCCCTTCTTTCCAAATATGATTAGAGCCAAAGAGGATGGGGCCTGCAATTCCAACTTATTGTAGGGTGCTGCTGCTGATTTGCAGCTAAGTTACCTGACTGCCAATAAAAGAAAGGACTTTCCAAGTGTCATGCCTCCTTGAAGTTTTACAGTTTGTATTTCTGCTCTCAGTGTTTGATTTTCTCAATATGGTGTATATACTGTATGTGTTTAATCTTTTTTTTCTATAGAAACCTTTAGCTTTTTTCTGATGTTTAATTAGTTATATGTTATGATGATTACATTTTCACAAAGCTGATTTGAAAGAATTCTTTGCTGTGTTCGCCACCATTCTGTGATATTTTCACATGGTCACATCCATGTGTTGTTTATTGGTTGCTATGCCTGTTTCCAGTTAGTGTGTGTCAGCTTAATCGGCAAATAAAAGATGGCAACAAAAACATCCTGGTTATTTGAATTTTGGGTCAAATTTTTGAAACAAATATACTATAATGATTCTTCTAGATTAAGACAGGAGTAAGAATCATTCATTAGTGTGGGACTTTGCAACTTTGACCAGAATTTCTTGTTTGTATTTTTGTTTTTGTGCATGACTTATAAAATAGTTTTGGCTATGATCTGTTTAAGATTACAGACTGTGTATTTGTTTCACCCCTTGGGTTTAGCTTCAGCTCTTGTTTTTTATTTAGTTCTTAATAAAACAATTTAAACAGCAGCAGTTACCTGGGTTTTCACAACAGTTTACAACTTTTAATTTCAGAAGTGATTCTCTGTCCTTCAGGATTAAAGTCGAAGTTTTTGGTCTTTATCCTTTGGTCTGCTGTGTGCTTAGGCCTTTGGGGTTTCTATGGGGTATTGACCTTTTAATTGTATTTAATGCTATTTCCTTTTACCCCCAAGTGTTTAGTGCTTCCTTTTGTAAATTTCCATCAGTGTTTGAAGGTTTATTGCGTATTTATTACTTAATTAGTTCTGAAATTATGTTTTCCTTTTATCTTTCTTGTATTATTTGATAAACTTTGAATTAATTATAATTTCAGTGATTAATTAGGTAATCTAGGACTTCTGGAGTTGTTTTTTTATATTTTTACCTGTAAATTCTGACAATATTATTTTGGTCTGTTTCAGCTGCATTTGAATCCTTCTGTCAACATCAGAAAGATGTGAATGCAAGGACGAGCCCCCCATCACACTTCCTGCTGTCCAATGTTGAAACTATTCTTTTACCATGAAAAGCCAATTCAAAACATGAATATATCACATAAACCTTACTGACATAACAAAAAAGGCATGCACGCATTTGTTTTAAGGGGTTATTTCAGTTTTCATAAAGCAATAAAACAACATTAACAACACTAATCCAAGTTCAAATGATATGAATGATACTGGGCTCACAGGCACTGTTCTTGCCTGGTTTAGTTCTTATTTATCAAATCAATTCCAGTATGTACAGAAATGTTCTGACAGTAATGAGATATGGTATCCTGCAAGGTCAGTACTGGGACCTTTACTGTTTTAACTTTACATGCTTCCACTGGGATCTATCATTAGGAAACATAATGTTAATTTTCACTTGTACACAGATGATACCCAGTTTATACCTTTCTTTTAGGCCAAATGAAGTTTCTCAAATTTTGTCTTTAATTAGCTGTGTTAGTGAATTAAATGAGTGGATGGATAAGAACTACTTGTCTTTAAATACAGATAAAACAGAGATGTTAATTATTGGAGGGAATTTTGTTATTATTTAAATCAGTTGGAATCACCATTAATTTTACTGAATCAGCCCACAATTTAGATATTATCTTTGACTCTAGTGTGTCATTTAATGCGCACATAATGAAATTGTCAAAAACATGTTTCTTCCATTTTAAAAAATGTTGGGAAATTAAGGCGTTTTCTAAATATGCAGGATACTGAGAAATTAATTCATACATTTGTTTCTAGTAGAATTGGCTACTGCAATGCGGTGTCCACTGGATGTTTAAATTCTTCTTTATACAGCTTCCAATTAATCCAAAATGTTGCTGCAAGAATTATTACAATAAGAAGAAAATATGAACACACAACTCCAGTTCTTAAATCCTTATACTGGCAAGTTTAGGGCAGATTTCAAAATCTTACTTTTAACATATAAGGCCTTAAATGAGAAAAAATTTGAATTCATGTAATAAGATCTCATGATACCAGTATCCTTATGATTCCAAGGATTAATAAAATAACAGTGGGAGGTCAAGCTTTTAGTTAAGGGCCCCTAAACTGTGAAATGGTCTGCCTGCTACTATAAGAGGTGCCCCTTCAGCATCACCTTTCAAATTCCGGCTGAAGACTCACTACTTAGTTTAGCACACCCTGACTAGAGCTGCTGATTAACTGTGCAGACTGCACCTCTGTTGTTAGTCATTAGCACTAAAACATAAGTAATATGATAGTTATAATTTGTAACTAACTTTTACCTATTCTGTTCCTCTTCTCTGTACTGAAATGTGGCACTTGGTGCCACTGCCCTACTGCCAAGTTATTTTGCCTGCCTAAGGAAAAGTCTTCTCTGGTGGAGGATCACTAGAATCGATGGGTAGAGGGGTCCTTTCATCGGATTGGGTAGCCCAGCACTAACTCAGCTGTGTAATGGCTGGTAGGGAGGAGGCAGCTTGATGGCAGAGGTCTCCAGGACTCTGAACAAATCTGAATCGTATTATGTGATATCATCTATTCTTGCATTTTCCTCTGTACTTGTAATATTACTATTGTACTATTGTATAGTATGGAGGATTACTGTGTTTTGTTCTGTCTATTATATTGTATTTCTCTCTCTGAATTGCCTTTCCCAAGATTTCTTTCATTTTTTCCCTTACAAGGGTTTTTTTCGGAGTTTTTTCTTGTCTTCTTAGAGGGTCAAAGCTGGGGGGATGTCAGAAGACAGGGCCTGTTAAAGCCCATTGCAATATCCTTGTATGATTTTGGGCTATACAAAAATGAATTGTAAATTGTAACGATAGACAAGCAATTCTGTTTTACAATGCTTCGTAAACTTCATTTTATTTGTATCATGTTGGGGCAAAAAAACATTTCAGTAAGTTCAAATAAACTTTTTTTTTTATTTTTAGCATGGGAGATATGTAGTCAACAGACAGTACATTTTCATCAAACCTGTTTCTTCCATTGCAGGATAAAAAATGCCCAAGTTTCTGTTGTTTTGTTATGACTGACATTAAAATTCAATTGACTTCTGGCAATTTGAAAATGTAATGCAACTGCTCTTGATAATCACTGCTTTTCTATCAAGGCCACCAAAAATTCATTCTGCTATATTTGGCAAGAGGTATTTTGGAGAGTATATCATAACAGCTGTGTCAAAAGAACATAAATTATTATCTTAAAGTGTGGTGTAGTTTGAAGTCCTTTAGAAATAGAAACAAAAATTGCAAGTTTTACTAAAAAGAAAAAGTATAAAAATCCTTAACAGAAATGATGTTAATTTAAGATAAATTATAACTTAATTTAGGCATTTGTTGAAACTCAGATGGTTAAAATGAGAAAGGTCAGTGTCCAGTTTACAAAAATATGCTATAGTCAGATGGCCCAGGAGAAGAGGAAAACAGAACTTCAAAACAGCATGCATCCTGGAGAATATACACCTCTATGGGTTGTAAGACCAGATGACTGCCCACCCCCACCAGGGCAATCTATAGTTATTAATATCTGATTTGAATATGGTGCACTTAATTCAGCCTTCTTGTCAAGAGTCCACATTTTGTGCTGTTTTGTTTAATTTAAGAAAATTACTTCTCATTCATTCTGTAATACTAGAAAAGACACTGAATCAGGGAATTGGTCGTCTTAGCATCATCAAGCATGTTATATACTGTTAGAGAGGTAACAATTATAAAGAGCCACGGATCACATTTAAGGGTGCACCTCCCAGCATGCATGAGTGTGTCTATTATGGGATGTTAAAAAGTGAAGAAGGTGCGCGAGTGTCGCAATAGTCAATCCGCAAAAAGAAACATTTATTTGTTTTAAGTAAGAATCAGCAGTGTACCGAGTTAAGATAAGTGTGCGTTGATGACCAGAGGTGGGTTCGTTTGCATTTTCCTTGTATTTTATGTTTTATATGTTAAGATGTAAAGTCGTTTAAATGTACTGATTACGTTATTGATTTGAATTCTATACTGCCGGTAAGCTAGTGCTTAATTTCAGTAATACTGCCATCTAGTGGACTTTGGGTACTTTATCAATAAGTTTTATGTATTCTTTTTTATTGTAGACCACACACACAAAGACAAATACACCTATACCTATTCGAATGCAGGTGTATATCTCCAAATAAATAAGTTCAATTTCAAACTAAGCTGCTGTGTGGAATACTCTGCATCATTTGCCAGTGTCCTGATCGACACTCCGGAGTGAACACTATAAGTCCTGAACATACGAAAGATAAAGTGGTCCTTTGCTACAAATTTTGGTCCTTCGAGCCGGAATAGTGTGTTTACAACGGAAGAAGGATGTCGGAGTATCAGTCCTACAGTGACCGTCCTCGACGCTTGACCCGTCCACCAGCCTATCTTAAAGAATTTGTAGTTCAGTATCCTGGTCAAGTTCCTTTACCACCTGTGGCCCATACAGCACACCCATCACCTGATAAGGAAAGGTATCAAGAGTATACCAATAAATACTACATCCCAATGAAGTCAACAAATCACTTTACAGCCTCATCTCCTACCAGTCAGTACAGTTCCTATGGAGGAGAGAATAGATTGCACACTACAGTAGATCGGTGGGATGTACAAGATGTGAAAACACCTTTACTTCAAACAGTAGATGCTGATTTCTTACCACTGAGATACAACTTAGTTATTCACGACCTTGAACTTGAGAATCAACAGTTAAGACAGACTACACAGTCCATGAGAGAGGAGATCAGGCGCTTATGGGAGAGGCAGGTAGGCATTCAAGAGCAGATAAAATTAAATCAACAACTGCCCTCAACCCACAGGCAACTGACCCAAGATCAAGTTCCCCCAGTGCCTGCACCCAGAACTCATATTAGATCAGCAGAGAAGATTGCCTTTAACTTTGATCGAAATACTCCACCACTACCCGCTCCGAGGCGTAGACAAGTGGCAGATAAACAAGAAAGCGCCTCTCTTGATGACAACGAACCTAGTACGGGCCGAAACTTCATTCATCATAGACCATCAGGAGAGCAGCAAGCTCTTATGGTTCCAGAACCCCCAGGCATTCAATACGTATGTGAAGAATCTTCTCCTATGTATGGATCTGTAAACCATTGCTCTCCACAACCAAGTTTTTTATTACATACTCCTATTAGACAATATCAAGATCTTCGGAAGTCGGAGCCACTAGAACCGACTCAAACCTATTCAGTACCACACGAACAACACTGTTCTTATCCTCCCATGTTGCACTCTGCTCAAACGGGACAGCAGCACAGTGTTATTAAGCAAGAAATGACGTATAGAGGTCCAAAACCAACAATTCCACATTTCAGTCATAGGGATCCCAGTGAGTTTCCCCGTCTCAGATTAGCTTTGATGAACCTACTGCCAGAAGATGCCACCGAGCTCTTTAAATATCAGGTGTTGTTGGATCATCTGAAGCTAGAAGAGGCACGTCTAATAGCTGATTCATTTCTGAACTCGGTTACTCCCTATACAGACACAATGGCAGCATTAACAGAAAGATTCGGACAACCTCATCACCTAGCTTTAAGCAAAATAGCCGCAGTTATGGACTCGCCTGATATTCAACCTAGTGATGCAGCAGGATTTGAAAAGTTTGCCCTTCAGATACAAGCCTTAGTGGGCCTACTCCAAACTTTAGGTCCAAAAGGTGATATCGAATTACATTGTGGCTCACATGTTGCTCGTTTACTAACCAAATTACCTTCGGAGTTGCGATCATCCTTTAGAAGACAAATGTGCTACCAACCAGGCACTATTTATACCCTTCTGGATTTAGCGAAATGGCTTAAATTTGAATCTTGGTGCCAAAACTATGAAGGCCAGACCAGAGGCAAAGGACACAAGGATCGAGCGATGCACAGACCAGACAACAGAAGAGATATAGGAGCTAAAACCCGACAGACCACTATCTTTCATGGCACAGAGCAATCTTCAGCGTTACCTACTTTGACATCATCAGCATCCGTGTCACAGTCTACAAGTAAGAAGCCTGAGAAGAGCAAAGTTTTCTGCCCATACTGTGATAGCACTGAGCATTACCTGAGTCAATGCTCTCAATTTCAACAGCTTAATAAGGAGCAGATAATCAACTGGATTAAAACTAAGAATAGATGCTGGAGGTGTGGACGAGCCCATCAAGCTGCTCAGTGCACACTGAAGAAACCATGTCATCTCTGTAACAGGAAGCATCTTCAAATCCTGCATGAAGTAAACGACAGATCACCAAATGAAGAAACTTGTTTAGTGAGTTCTACAAGTGAAACTCTTTACCTAGATAAACCTGAAGGCTCCAGCCGTGTCCTCCTTAAAATAATCAAAGTTCGTCTACAACACCAAGATAAAGTTTTAGACACTTATGCTATTCTTGATGATGGATCAGAGAGAACAATCCTGTTATCTGATGCTACCCAGAAACTAGGTCTGAAAGGAGAACCAGAGGATCTAATACTAAGGACTATTAGACAAGATGTGAAGACACTGCATGGTGCTTCAGTATCCTTCAGAATAGCTTCAGTTTCACAACCTAAAAAGAATTATCTTATCACAAGAGCCTTTACAGCTGATCAACTGAGTCTGGCAGAACATTCATACCCAATAGCAGACCTACAGCAACGATCCAATCACTTAAAGGGTCTTCCACTACAACCTGTTCATAAAGCATGCCCTCTCTTGTTAATTGGAGCTGATCATCCACACTTGATTACCCCTATAGCACCTGTGCGCCTTGGACCACCAGGGGGTCCTGCAGCAGTTAAGACCAGATTAGGGTGGACATTACAAGGTCCAGCACAACTACTTAAGGAGAACCTGCAACCACAGCAATGCCTTCATATTACCCTCACCCCTTTAATGTCTGAACTTTTCAGAAATGTTGAAAGACTCTGGCAAACAGACATCATACCTTACAGAAATGAGAGACTCCTAACAAGGTCTAAACAAGATCAAGAGGCCATAGATCTACTGCATGCGAAAACGATAAAGGTAATGGTAGATGGTGTAAACCGTTATGCCACACCACTGCTACGCAAGAAAGATATGCCTTGTCTACAAGCATACCAAGAAGCTGTTATGCCGAGTTTGCGAAGCATTGAAAGACGTCTGTCAAAGGACTCTACAAAGGCAGCTGCATACAATGAAGAAATTAAAAAACTGGAGGAGGCTAGATATGTTAAGTTACCAGCAGAAACAATCACCTGTTCTGAAGAATCTTGGTTTATTCCTCACCATCTGGTTCAGCATAATGGTAAGAACCGGGTTGTATTCAATTGCTCCTTTAAATATCATGGACATAGCCTGAATGAATACCTGCTCCCTGGGCCAGCCCTCAGTCCGTCCCCATTAGGAGTGCTCTTACGTTTTAGGGAACATCCTGTAGCAGTAGGTAGCGACATTAAAGGAATGTTTCATCAAATCCGCCTTTTACCTGAAGATAAACCTCTTCTCCGTTTTGTATGGCGTAATTTGGAAAGTAGCATTTCCCCCCTTATCTATGAATGGCAAGTACTTCCCTTTGGCACCACCTGTAGTCCTTGTTGTGCAATTTTTGCTCTTCAACGACATGCAATGGACAACACTGAATCAGGGGATGAGATCCGATCCTTAGTTGAAAGGAACTTCTATGTAGACAACTATTTGCAGAGTCTACCATCGACCCAGAGGGCAAAGCAACTGATAGACAAACTAAGAGATCTTTTGTCAAATGGTGGATTTGACCTTCGTCAATGGACTAGCAATTTTCCCAAGATACTAGAACATCTGCCACAAGAAGCTCGTTCAATCAGTACAGAACTCTGGTTGTCTCAGGATCGATCAGATTCCACCGAATCCACTTTAGGCTTGAAGTGGCATTGTTCCTCAGACACGTTCAACTACAAGTCTCATCCAGTGCAGAAGACAACTGTTACTATGCGCCACATATACAGAGTACTCGCCAGTCAGTATGATCCTTTGGGGTATATTCTTCCATTCACCACACGTGCCAAAGTCCTGGTCCAAAAATTGTGGGATAAACAAAGAGACGGGGATGATCCTATGTTGCCTGAAGATCTATTAAGAGCCTGGAATGAATGGGAAGGAGAACTTCACGCTCTGGATAACATTAGTATCCCAAGATGTTATACACCTGTTGATATGGACTTATTTCCTATTACCAGACAGATTCACATATTCTGTGATGCCTCTGAACAAGCTTATGGGTCTGTTTCTTACCTAAGAACCGAAGATAAAGATGGTAATATTCATCTTACCTTCATTATGGCCAGATCTAGAGTTGCACCAAAGCGTCGACAAACCATACCAAGACTAGAGCTATGTGCTGCGTTAAATGGAGCACAGGTAGCTAAACTCTTAGAAAATGAGCTTACTTTAACAATAAACCAAGTGGTTCTGTGGTCTGATTCCACAACTGTGTTATCCTGGCTTCAGTCTGAATCCTGCCGCTTTAAAGTATTTGTGGGAACCAGAATAGCTGAAATCCAAGAATTAACAGATCGCCATTCTTGGAGGTATGTGGACTCCAACAGGAATCCAGCAGATGATATCACACGGGGTCGAACACTAGCTGAATTGTCTGTACCACACAGATGGAATCAAGGCCCATTATTCCTTTTTAAACCTGAGTCAGAATGGCCAGTAAGGCCAAATATTACGGTTCCAGAAGTTGAAGCAGAGCAACGGAAGAGTGTCTTCTGTGGTAGTACGGTGACGTCTCATCTAATTCCTAACCCTAAGGAATACCATACATGGATGGAATTAGTAGAAGCTGTAGTTCAAAGCAGGAGTGACCAAACCATTCCTACCGCTGAAGACTATCGAATGTCAGAATTTCTTATCTTTCAAAATTCACAGTTAGACAGTTTTCCTGAGGAATATATGTTGCTGAAGAATGGAAAGCCTGTTCCTGCCACCAGCCGACTTCTTACTTTAGCACCAGAGTTTGACACATCATGTCAGCTTATCCGAGTTGGAGGGCGATTGCGCCGTATTGAAGAGATTGAGCAGTCATCAATTCATCCTATTGTTTTAGACCCTCACCATCCAGTCACTAAATTAATTATTCAAGAATATGATGCCAAACTTCATCATCCAGGTCCAGAGAGAGTGTTTGCCGAATTAAGGAGAAATGTCTGGATCCTAAGAGGCAGAGAAGCAGTTCGCAAATTCCAACATACTTGCACCGATTGCCGTAAACAAAAGGCAAAGCCCCTTATCCCTAAAATGGCAGACCTACCCCTAGCAAGATTGAGGCTTCAAAAACCTGCTTTTTTCAGCACTGGCATGGACTGCTTTGGACCATTTCAGGTTAAGATAGGTAGGCGTTGTGAGAAGAGATGGGGCATTATCTTTAAGTGTCTCACTACCCGATGTGTGCATTTGGATGTTCTCAATAGTATTGACACAGATTCCTTCCTAATGGCACTCCGAAGGTTCATAGCTCGAAGGGGCACACCCTACGAGCTATTGTCTGACCAAGGCACAAATTTCCGTGGTGGAGAGAGGGAGTTAACAGAAACATTTTCCACCCTTAGTTCAGAGCTTCAGAAATTGCTTGCAAAGCAAAAAATCAATTTCCGATTTAACCCACCAGGAGCACCACATTTTGGTGGCGCATGGGAGAGAGAAATTCGGTCCGTGAAGCAGGCCCTTTACACCACAATAGGTTCACAGTCGGTGTCTGAAGAAGTGCTTAAAACCGTTCTCATTGAAATAGAAGGAATCTTGAACAGTAAGCCTCTGGGGTATGTGTCATCAAACATTGCCGACTTGGACCCAGTTACACCTAATTTCCTACTGATGGGGCGGCCTGATAGTTCTCTACCACAGGTTGTCTATCCCGTTAATGAGCTGATGGGGCGGCGGAGATGGAGACAGAGTCAAGTGCTTACTGAACAATTCTGGTCAAGTTTTGTTAAATACTATCTACCCAGTTTACAGGCCAGACAGAAGTGGCATAAGGAGCCTGAAAACCTACTAGAAGGGATGATAGTCATGCTCATTGATCCTCAGCTTCCTCGAGCACTTTGGTCAATAGGCCGAATTGTTAGAACCTTCCCCAGCCCAGATGGTCATGTAAGAGCTGTAGAGGTGAAGGTGAAGGATAGACTCTATACTAGGCCTGTTGCTCGTCTTATTCCCCTTCCGGACATTCAACATCAGGACTCTGATATTAATAAATCATAAGTTTAATAATATTTTTTGTTTGAAATAAATAGCAAATATGCATAGCATATTTGGGGGCGGCAATGTTAGAGAGGTATCAATTATAAAGAGCCACGGATCACATTTAAGGGTGCACCTCCCAGCATGCATGAGTGTGTCTATTATGGGATGTTAAAAAGTGAAGAAGGTGCGCGAGTGTCGCAATAGTCAATCCGCAAAAAAACATTTATTTGTTTTAAGTAAGAATCAGCAGTGTACCGAGTTAAGATAAGTGTGCGTTGATGACCAGAGGTGGGTTCGTTTGCATTTTCCTTGTATTTTATGTTTTATATGTTAAGATGTAAAGTCGTTTAAATGTACTGATTACGTTATTGATTTGAATTCTATACTGCCGGTAAGCTAGTGCTTAATTTCAGTAATACTGCCATCTAGTGGACTTTGGGTACTTTATCAATAAGTTTTATGTATTCTTTTTTATTGTAGACCACACACACAAAGACAAATACACCTATACCTATTCGAATGCAGGTGTATATCTCCAAATAAATAAGTTCAATTTCAAACTAAGCTGCTGTGTGGAATACTCTGCATCATTTGCCAGTGTCCTGATCGACACTCCGGAGTGAACACTATAAGTCCTGAACATACGAAAGATAAAGTGGTCCTTTGCTACATATACAGTATGTACAGTTGTCTGTTGCCTCCGTATTATGAATGACCAAATTTAATTTAGTACACTAAATGTAAGGCCAACCCACTGTTAATGAGAATGGCATGAACAATAATATCAAATGCAGCACTCAAGTCCTAGAGAACAAAGACTGACATGTCATTTGCATTAGTATTATCCTGCTAAGTCATTAAGTTTCTGTACTGTTTATAGATCTAAAACCTGATTGGTAGTTTCCAAGAATATAATTTTACTCAAATAATTATTTAACTGTGAAAAACGCTTTTCCCAGAATTTTTCTGAAACGTCTAGTAGGCTAGAGATAACTTTAGAATTGTCCAAAACAATCAAGGTTTTTTTCTTCTGCTGAAGATTTACTACAGCAGTTTTGTAAAATTTGAAAACATGACTAGAATCTGCTGTGCAATTAAGTATCTCTAGTACACCCTCAATCAGACATTCAGAGACTTCATTGAAATTGTCTGTAGTGTTTGGATTGAAGATGCAGTTGGACAGTTTAAAATGAGAAATTATTCAATTTAGTTCTAGTGCATTTATTTTGCTAAAAGGATTTGATGTGTTATTTATCTTTCCTAGTTCCATAGTTCAATAGTTGAATATAGTCCATAGTTCAATATTTGGCAATATTGTGGATTTCCTACACTATCACATATTATTTTATAAAAATAAGACAGATTTTCAGACTGGATCGGTCTATTGTATTTAATTATTTTGTTTTTCTCCATTTTTATTTGATTTTGCAGGAATCTCTACAGAATTTATAGCCTTCTTGAGTTTTCCACTGAACTGTAGTAGTCATTGATTTTTTAACAAGTTTTTCTGGGGCTACAATGTCAGCTGCAGCTTTCTGCCTAGCAATAAAATTGTGCACTTGGTTGTTCATGTTTAACTGTTTTAAAATAAAAGCCAAATTCCAACTGGTGATAAATTCTGCTTGAAAATGTGGAGACAGCAGCTGCATTAAAATACTGCCTCTAACAATATGTTCCGTTTCAGTTCTAGATACAGATATTGTTAGTCAAAGATAATGAAGAAGTGATCAGAAATGCCAATGTCTATAGGATCTGCATGTTAAGTTCTTTTGATATCAATAAATCTATTGTATGACCATGCTGGAATGTGGGTTGGGTGTCATGCTGACTAAGATCAAAGGAAAGCACACGGTTCATAACTGTTTTGCTTCGGGGTCAAATTGATTATTTATATAGAATTTGAAATCACCTGTTACTGCTTGTCATAATTATTTATTATGTTAGAGGACAAAACTGAAAATTAATTGATAAATGAAGCAATGTATTTGATAAAAGGAAAGTTGGTTCACCTATAATAAGAGTGGCTAAATAATAATAATAATAACTTTTGTGGCTGGTGTCTTTACGATTCAAATTGCTTAAGAAAATGTTCTCTAAGCCCCTGGCTTTCTTTCCTTGGTGAAAAGAATACATAAAATGAAAATTAGCAGGATAGATAGATAGATAGATAGATAGATAGATAGATAGATAGATAGATAGATAGATAGATAGATAGATAGATAGATAGATAGATAGATAGATAGATAGATAGATAGATAGATAGATTTATTGCTTCCAGTGGGAAATTAAAATTTTAGAGAAGATCAAAAAATGAAAATAAATAAGTAAATTAACAGATAAATGAATGAATAAATAAAAGCAACAAACACACATGATCTCTTCAATTAGCACGGCAACCCCATCACTGCTAAGCCATGTTTCATCCAAACTAAAAAAAAAAGTCTATTTTCCTATTAGTGGTAAGATCATTTGCATTAAACATCTTACTAGTTTAAAACTCTAATAATATTTGAAGTGATTTTAATGATCTTACAAGACATAGTTGTTCTGAATATATATTGCAGGAATGATAGAGTTGCCCATTAGGTTATTTAAATTTATTTCAGACTGTTCATTCTTAAATCTGTAATTAGTTATTTAAGGCTGTCAAACTTTGGTGGCTGAGGATCATCCTCCAGGCTCACACAAGGTATGCGAAACCCCGACGGGGCTAGAGGTGGTGTCAACACTAACAACGTTGTCTCGTTGCTCATCCATAGCTCCAAGAAGCTGGCTAGTGAGGGCACCTCAGCCATGCCTCTGACTAAACCACACCTGTTCCAGTCAGGATGGCATACATTTGTGGACTCCCAGAAGATGGTAGTCTGAGGAACATGATGGAGCACCCTAACCCAGACTCATATAAGAGAGAGATGAGTTTTGAGAAGCCGCAGAGGCTAAGAAGGTATTTGTTAACACCACATGCTCAGTTTTGTTCATTGTTTTGGACTTTGCCAGTAAACGGGGTATTCCGGTCGGCACCCCAACTTTCCTCTGGTTCTACTCTCCGTACTCTACTGCTCCTCACAATGCTTCAAATTATGTATGTCTTTAGTTAGATACAGTTATATCACATTTTAATATGATCTCGTGACTATAGTTATTTAGTCATGAGGACTTTGATGTTGTGCAAATGGTTCCTGCAGCCTTGCCTGCAAGGATGCAGACCATTCCATATGAAGAAGCATAGCAATTCCCAAAAGAGGCTCCAATTGTCCATGCAGCCAAAACTGTGCCTCTTACAGAAGGACTTCAGTCAGTTGTTTGGGGAGAAGGGCCTACTATAAGTTTTGTTTGATCATCACATTATCAGCAGGTGGTGAGACATTGTGACCTTTGCAATAGTGGTCCTTTCTTTGTCAAATTGAAAAAACAACAAGACGTTCATTTTCAGTATCTCAGCCTGACGGTGGCAGTTATTGTTTTTTTCAGTGTGCAGTACTGTAATCAGGTATCCTTCAATAAGGGCGCGCACAAAAAGGCGAGCTTCAAAAGGGCGACCTCAATTGAGTGAATGTTTTAATATTCTTGCTTTCACCTTTTTATACGTTCAATCATTGCCTTTATCTAATAAACTTCCTGTAATAATTTTGTTGCGTTTGCCTTTATTTGCCGCACCCAATTGAGGTCGCCCTTTTGAAGCTCGCCTTTTTGTGTGTGCCCTTATTGAATAGAACCCTGTAATCATAATGTGTATGTGCTTTTTAAATACTGGTAGGGCTTTCCCTTCAATGCCTATAACACAAACACTAGGGCAGCAGACAAAAAAGTCTTGTGGTCTAACAATGAAAAGTTCTGATTACAAACTATGGAGTGTTCCGATGATGAGTAAGTCTCGGCAGTCTTCTAGCCAGGTAGGATAGCTGAGAGCATCAAAAACATTAGCTACACATCAGGTCAGGCTGGAATGGTGGAAATAATTTATGCTTGGACTTCTACTTAAGGATGAGAGTGGGGGCAAAGCAGACAAGGCTTGGCCTTAATCTTGTGTTATCTGCAGGCTCTGAAACTTGCTTTGAAGAGCTGATGTAGATGGCTCAGATCTGGAGGAAGATGAGTCAGTATGTGAAGTATCTTCCTGCAGATGTGCCTTCTGTGTCTCTAAGTTGTGACTAGTGAGTGACTGGCTCACAGCTCCTTAATTTCAAGCTGGTGCTCACAGCTGCTGCTCTTCCACTCAGTGTTCTTGTATATTAAATTTATGAACGGGTTAGTTTACATCAAAACCGATCAAAACAGTTGAACCGAAAAGTAATGTTAGGACAGCATGGTGAAAAACTCTCTCCATCTTGAATTTAATCACTTTTTTTTGTCACCTACTAAACAAAGCACTACAGACAACTAATAATAATAATAGCTGTTTTTCAAATACAGTATGTCCTTGAATTGCTTTGGTAGCATTTAATGTCGATATATTTCTTTTGATTAATCACATATTTATTCAAAAATATGTTATGTTGTGCTAGACAAAGCATGTAGAACATTGCAGAACAGAGTAAATCTGTGATCATGATTCCTACATTTTTTTACTAACAAAGAATTTAATTTATTTTTTAATTATTGTTTTCCTTTATGCATGATATATCAATGTAAAGTATATCCAACAGTCTCTCCCTCTTTCTTTGGAGACTTCATTTACAGCACAGCTTGAAGCCCAGAGACCAGCATTCCCTTGGCACATATGTGTTCAAAGAATCTGAAATAACTGATGCATAATTTGTTTCCTTAATTTGCATGCCAAACAAATTATGAAATATTACCTTTAGAGATCATTGTTTCTTGCAGTGGAGTGAATAAATAATACATAATAAAGAGAAAGCACAGATGTCATGTTACCTGAATTGAACTATAGCTACCTTCTGCACATACCTTAGTGCTCTTCACATTGAACATTTCTTAAGTACTGTGTAATTATATTCTAGGTTCAGATTCTAATGATCAGAAGATAATGTGAAATAGCTTTTTTGTAGAAATATTTCTTGATCTAATTACTACTGGATAAATATTGCAAAAGAGAAACTGCAAAATTTGAATTCATGTAATAATTTTATCCATAATTTTATATAATAAAAACGGAAGGAAGTTCTGGGGCAAAGGTTGTTTTGATTTCTTGTCTCATTGCAAGCTTATTTAATGTATGTACACAAAATGATGATTTACTATTTTAACTTCTATTTTTAAGTTATTATGTTTTTGGCATTATATACAAATAGTAATCTAGTGTTCTGATAGCCTTATCTCCCCAGTAGCTGCCCACGTTTTGCAAGCCTTTGTAGTTTTCTGTGTTCGTGTCTTTGGAATTTACTTTGCACTGTGGTGTCAGTGTAGCAGCTGCTGTTGATCCCCTCTCCTTTGCTGTTAACACTTTATCTTTACTTTCATCAGCATTGTCCTTCCTCAGCCTAGAAGAGCATATGACTTCACTCACATCACATTCACAAACCATTTGTGCTTTGTGGAAAATTCAGTTGCCTTGCAGTCCATCCTAATTAGAAAGGACAACACATCTCTCAAATCCTCATGCCTCAGATTCACACTTTGTGTTGCTGTTTTTTGTCAACAACTAAGACCTTGACCCAAAGTGCAATCACCTGTCCATCTTTATTTGTTGGAGATTGCACTTTGTGCAATGCAGTTCATTTGGGATCCTTTCTGTCTGAAAGGTGACAGTTCAAGGGAAACTAAGCACGGCACTGTCTGTGTCACACCATTTTTTGTGTAGGTAAGAGGGAAATAAGTAGGGTTTCTTGAAGTTAATGTAGTAAAAAAAACCTGCAAGCTTTTTATCCTGCTCTACGTTTATGTAAATTATTTCATTTTAATGTCCCCAGCAGGGGACCTTTTACCAAAAATCAAACTCCTCTTCTAATTTTTCAGTGTTTGCAATTTTGTGACAATTTTGTATGCATTATTTATGTTCGTCTTCTCCTCAGTTTCTCCCTGGGCTCGAGGTAGACTTTCCAGACCTCTTTCTGGAATTCTTGTTTTTAAGCGGTTCCAAGCATTTATGATCGGCTCTCTAATCAAAGGTTAGAATGAGTGGATCTTACTGGCTATGCAAATTTGATAGTTCAGCATTCATTGTGATCTCTTCTCGTGCTGAGTAATACCTACAAAATTCAGACTTCTCTAAAACAGCGCATTTGTTTTAATAGTAACAGTAGAAAAAATACAAATTGCTTAGGAAAATGACAAGCAGAGAACAAGAATTCCTGTCCCTTAATCCCATCTATAACTGGTTATTCACTTTCTGTCTGGTGAGCTGCTCTCTGACTTACCCATCTCCCAAGTACAGTGAAGTGCTCTCCCTTGTTGTCTTTAATTTCTTTTCTTGACACTGGTTTATCTTCCATCTATCAGTGGGCAATTACCCAATAATGGGGTGCACTCTGGACCCACTGGAGATATTTTGCAAAAGAGAGGAGGATTAAAACAAAACTGAGTGCCATTATGAACGATGCTGCACATGCTCTCACTGACACACTAACACTGAATCATTTCAGCCAACGAATTATTCAGCAAAAGTGAGTCAAGAAATGCAATTGGGGCTCCTTTATACCAACACCAATATGTCATAAGGCATAATGCCTCACCATGACTGTGACTGCCAAGTCAGGAGTTTTCTTTTACTTCTTTTCCTTCATATTAGTTTTCTTTCTTAGTAGCCATTCTGGTATGTGTTCAGACCACAGTGTGTGTGTATATATATATATATATATATATATATATATATATATATATATATATTTATATATATATATATATATATATATATATATATATATATATATATATATATATTTATCTCTCAATTTATGTATTTGTTTATTTAAACAGCTTCTATAAAAAGCCAAATTTCCCCTTGGGGACAAATAAATTTCTAGCTAATCTAATTGAATTCAGCACTTCAGACGTCTGGCACTAGTTTATAAAACCCTTTTTTCTGAGCCAGGACCTAAAACTACAGTTTTAAAAATCATCAGATCAGAACTTTCTGGCATCTATACACCCATGCGTGTCCTTTAAATGGCCAGTCATCTATAGAATTTATGAACAAGATTTTGGCCAGATGAATATTAAATTATGGCTGTGCTGTAATCAGTTTAAATTGATGAGCTGTTCTGACCTTCAGTCAGTCTTCTGTTTTCCTTTTTGTTTTTGTCCATCAAGTTTTTCCATTCAAGGGCACAACATGTTTATACAGGAACTCCTACTACCCAGCAGTCCTTGTCTTTTCACGTTGGCTATCTGCTTGCCAGTATGAGAGTCACTCTCACTCTTTCTGGCCTTTGCTGCATGCCTTCCTCTTGAAGTCCTGCCTTGGTGCCATGTTTTTTCCTACCAACAATTTACTAGGCAGACAATCTAACATATTATAAACTAAATAAAACCAATGTATTGCTAATTTTAGTTTTAGCTCTATTGAGTAGCTCACATAGATACCATCTTAACGGCAAAAAATAATAGGATTCCATATCAATTTTTTCTATTAATGTAGTTATTAGATTAGAAAAGAGAATATTTTATATTTTTTGCTGACTAGCATTATTTTCTAGGACATTAAGGCACCCTCTGTACACTTCTTGCTTTGTATCTTTCTCTTGCTTTCTCTCTCTTTCTGTCTCTACTTTATTTGGGTACATACTGTGAGGGACTGCCGATGTCTTTAACCAGCCAGGACACCATCTTAAAGGAAGGACAGGGGGATGATGGCTTTTTCAAGGGCACTATCTCTCCCAAACTTAGAAACTTGGCAACCCTATCCCCCGGGTTAAAATGGTGCCTAAGATTCCCAGAGGGCGGTATGGGAGTTACTGTTTGTCGGACCAGCCCTGTTGGGTCCCGTGGATGCCGCCAGTGGGAGCTATGGGAGCTGCAGAGCCCTACTCCGGGCTTCCCCCACACCCGGGAGTAATTCTAGACCTCCCTAATGAGCCACCTGGAGTGTTCCTGGGTGCGGCTTAAAAGGATGAAGCTTGTCAGTAGAGGAGTCAAATCGAGAAAGAAAGAAAGAAAGAAAGAAAGAAAGAAAGAAAGAAAGAAAGAAAGAAAGAAAGATATGGTGTGTTGTGTATTCTTGGGCTGTACTATACTTAATGCTTGTAGGAAACGGGTGGAAAATGTTTTGCCACTGAATAAAAAAAAGCATTTTATTTTATGGATCTTCTGTCTTGTCGCGTTGGGCGTTTGGGTAGCTGGTGGTTCACAATACATTATTTGTTTGCATATCGTATTTGGATTCATAATGATTTACTATATTGTGTATATTGGGCCCAAAGTTGCACAAATGAAAGTAATACAGTTTTCAAAAAGCACTCTTTATTCTTGAACTGAGAGTCTTTCAGGACAAAAGTCAAACGTCATTAATTGTTAAAGTAATTCAAGTCTGCTTATGTTTACATGAAATTAAAAGAATCCAAAGTTTTTTTTAATGACTAGTATTTTTGATCTTATAGAACCCCTTGAATATGGCTTATTGAGAATTTAAATTTTTGGGTTATTTCCTCTTGCTTAGCAATTCTTATCAAACTTGGTATGGGAAAATGGGAATGTCGTTAATCTTATTTTACTTACCTTCCAGGTCAGATTTGAGCATTGTTTTTAATATTTTTTAGTTTTTGTGTGGATAAAATGTCATGTTATTTTGTGACCTCACCATGGTGCCATTTTGTATAAATTTGTCAACACTCACAGCCATTTTCTTCATTAGCTTTGTATTGGCACACATATTGTTTATGACAACACATGTTAACATCACGTGTATGTGTGGTCTCTATTTAGAACGGTGGCACACCATACTCAAAATCCAGGCTCTTTAAAGAACATTTCTTGTGACTATTTCACGTAAGGCATTATTTTTTGTAAATTTGGTAATGAAATCTAGTTTTGTTTTCTTGGAGTTACTGTTTTATAAGAATTTGAAGCTTGGTGAATTTGTCTTACGCACTATTACGCTGAACACTTTTTTCTTAATGTATGCTCATAATAGGAATTTCTGAACATTTAAGGACTAAAAGAAATCAAGTAATGTTATTAGCATGAACTTTACTTCCTTGTTTAAGTTACCATAATGTCATGATTTTCACCCTGTGAATACATATGAATACATTTTAATGTGTTGCTTGAGGTTTAAAGTTCATTTTGAATATGGAAGTTATTTTTATTTATTTATTTATTTATTTTTTGCTGATGCCTGGTTTCATTTTTTTTTTTGCTTTGTCTGGTTAGTGGTCGCAGTTGTATTGTTCACCTAGTGACATCGTCTACCAGCAACTATTTAAGAGTGTCAATGGGTATCATTCCTGGTGCAAGCTTCTAGATATAAAAACAGATTTCCTGAGAGGTTTTTAGCTATTTAAGGAAAGCATTTGGTTTGGCTTTATTTTTTTTTTAGACTTTCTGGTTCTGATCTTGTCCTGTTTAAAGACTTATTTTTTATTTTGTCCTTTATGCCTTAATCTCATGGTCCATTCTGTGATTACTAGTTCTTTTGGATGTAATGTTTTCACCAAATCATATCAAAGACACCCCTTGTGTTTGGTTTTACTTAACTTTTCTCTCACTTTCACAATATAAGCCAGCATCTTCAACTCATGGCCAAAGGCTACCAGTGCTACCAAGATGGAACCCATTGCCTCATAGCTCCATCATGGAAAAGCAAGATCAGCAAATAAATGACAGCAGGGGAATATTTCTCTTTATAAAAATCTTGAATGAAAAATATTTTTAATAGCATATACTGGAACAGCTGTTAGCAATGAACAAAAGAGGAAAGCAGGTTTTTATGGGGATTGTAGCAATTTCATTTTTTGGTTTTTTTTTTTTTTTGCATAATTTGCTAGGTTAAAGAAAGAAATATATCCTGATGTTGATGTTTAGAACTCAGATATTTTTTATATTAAAATTAGATTCATATGAATACATGCAAATCAAAAAAGTCACAAGGTAATAATGCATTTATACTTGTAGTGCTCTAGATAGATAGATAGATAGATAGATAGATAGATAGATAGATAGATAGATAGATAGATAGATAGATAGATAGATAGATAGATAGATAGATAGATAGATAGATAGATAGATAGATACTTTATTAATCCCAAGGGGAAATTCACATTCTCCAGCAGCAGCATACTGATACAATAAACAATATTAAATTAAAGATTGATAATAATGCAGGTAAAAAACAGACAATAATTTTGTATAATGTTAAATGTTAACGTTTACCCCCCCCTGGTGGAATTGAAGAGTCGCATAGTTTGGGGGAGGAACAATCTCCTCAATCTGTCAGTGGAGCAGGACAGTGACAGCAGTCTGTCGCTGAAGCTGCTGTTCTGTCTGGAGATGACACTGTTTAGTGGATGCAGTGGATTCTCCATAATTGATAGGAGCCTGCTGAGCGCCCGTCGCTCTGCCACAGATGTCAAACTGTCCAGCTCCATGCCAACAATAGAGCCTGCCTTCCTCACCAGTTTGTCCAGGCGTGAGGCGTCTTTCTTCTTAATGCTGCCTCCCAAGCACACAACCGCGTAAAAGAGGGCACTCGTCACAACCGTCTGATAGAACATCTGCAGCATCTTATTGCAGATGTTGAAGGACGCCAGCCTTCTAAGGAAGTATAACCGGCTCTGTCCTTTCTTGCACAGAGCATCAGTATTGGCAGTCCAGTCTAATTTATCATCCCAGATATTTATAGTTCTGCACCATCTGCACACAGTCACCTCTGATGATCACGGGGTCCATGAGGGGTCTGGGCCTCCTAAAATCCACCACCAGCTCCTTGGTTTTGTTGGTGTTCAGGTGTAGGTGGTTTGAGTCGCACCATTTAACAAAGTCATTGATTAGGTCCCTATACTCCTCCTCCTGCCCACTCCTGATGCAGCCCACGATAGCAGTGTCGTCAGCGAACTTTTGCACATGGCAGGACTCCGAGTTGTATTGGAGGTTTACAATAAAAATCGTATTATGGCTCCAGCAAGATGCTCTGAATTCTGAAAAATCACTCCTTGCATATTTTGCATTGCAAATCTGGTCCCATTAACAGAATATTATAGCATAGAAGGCAATAGTTTTGATGATGTCTTTTCAAGCCTTCCTTTTAAGCCTCTCATTTTCTCTATACACTGATCTTTTTTCCACTATTTTTGTTTCCCTTTTAATTACACCTCTTTTACCAAATTTGACTTTTGAGGAAACTACTTTGAAGAGGAGCTTTTGCTGCCTCCAATTAGTGTAGCATATAAAATCAAAGGAATTAAACAGATGGAAGGGCATTTATATAAAAAATAAATACCACCTGTACCCTAGTAAGAAAGCATCACAGTTAGTCTCCATTTTCAGAAAGGCCTTTTTTATCTGATGAGACCAGCTTAGGAGATCAAAAATCATGTAATGTTTTGAATGTGATTTGGTTTTTATGACATTTTAAAATATCAGTTTGTTTATGTTTTAAATATTAATTTGAGCAGTTTATTTTTATCTGTTTAATACAACAGGAAATAAATGCTGTGTTAATCTCCTTGTAGCATTTCAAAATTCTACCTGTTATTATAATCAAATCTCATTCTGTATTTCAGAGGTGCTCCTAAGAACATAACCCAGATCATTTATATGTATGAAATGACAATACTTGTATAGGATACGTGATTAAAAAACCTAAATCATGGATGTAATTTAATAGATTTTCCATTAACTGCTATTTAAATAATGTGTTTGATTATTTTTTTCTTTCACAAATATCTCATGCATGGATTGTTTAAGAAAACTTTGACTTAGTCAGGCCTGTGCAGATCCAGAGCCTCTCATGTCAAAAATGAGCACAAGATATGAACCAGCTCAACAACAACAACACCATTTATTTATATAGCATATTTTCATACAAATGATGTAGCTCAAAGTGCTTTACATGATGAAGAAAGTGAAAAAAAAAAACAAAATAAATAAGAAAATAGAATTAGGGAACACTAATTAACATAGAATAAAAGTAAGGTCCAATGGCCAGAGAGGACAGAAAAAACTCCAGACAGCTTGACAAAAAAAAAAAAAAATCTGCAGGGGTCCCAAGGCCACGAAACCACCAAGCCCCCTCTAGGAATCCTACCTAACATAAATGACAAAAAAATAAAATCTGCAGGGTTCCCAAGGCCAGGAGACCACCAAGCCCCCTCTAGGCATCCTACCTAACATAAATTACCTCACAATTAGTCCTCATTGTATTCAGGGTTAACATGGAAGAACTTGATGATGACTGTCATGTGGACTTCTGGCCTTTAATCCATCAATGTAGGGACATCACGGTGCTTTGATCAGGTGGTGGTGGTGCAGATCGCCACCAAAGGAAACCAGAAAAAGAACAGAAGAGAAAGTATGGGTTAGTATGGATTACGGAGCAATCAGGAATGATATTGATAATTAAATGCATATACAGAGTATCAGGATTGAACAAATGAAGCTATGAGAAAGCCATGTTAAAGTAATGTGTTTTCAGCAGTGTTTTAAAGTGCTCCACAGTATTAACCTGGCAAGTTCCTATTGGCAAGCTATTCCAGATTTTAGGTGCATAACAGCAGAAGGCTGCTTCACCACTTCTTTTAAGTTTAGCTCTTGGAATAATAAGCAGACACTTATTTGAAGATCTAAGGTTACAATGTGGAGTGTAAGGTGAATTGATATTCTGAAATATAGGATGGAGCGAGATTATTTAAGGGTTTGTAAACTATAAGCAGTATTTTAAAGTCAATTCTAAATGACACAGGTAACTAATGTAGTGACATCAAAACTGAAGAGATGTGCTCGGATTTTCTTTTTCTAGTTAAGATTCTAGCAGCTGCATTCTGCACTGGTTGCAATCGATTGATGTCTTTTTTGGGTAGTCCTGAAAGGAGTGCGTTACAGTAATCTAGCCGACTGAAAACAAACGCATGAACCAATTTCTCAGCATCTTGCAATGTTATAAGAGGTCTAACTCTTGCTATATTTCTTAGATGAAAAAATGCTGTCCTAGCCCATGATAACATGCCAAATTTCAACAGTAATTTAAACACTAGAATTTTATATTTGATATAAATTCATATACCATAATAAATCTCAAATTCAGATGTATTTACATAATCTTCTTATGTGTATTCATTCATTTTCCAATTCAGGGAGCAAATGTCTGTGCAGCACCATGCACTCACTGCAGAACAAGAAAATTAAAAATAAAGGACATGCTTCATTATCAGTTACATGTATACAACTAATAATTTTATTTAAGCATATTGGTTTTAGACATTAAACAAAATAAAACTGCACTTTGTATTTGACAATGGGTGATACAAAAACATGTTGTATAAGCCATAACTAATTTTTTACGTGGGCCATTTTTATAACTTTGTAAGTTGTAAAGTGTGATGGACGAACTGGCGTCCCAGCCGGTATGGACACCGTTCTCTTATTTGGCCAGTAGGCCATGATAACAGAAGACCATGGAGAGAGCAATATCTCCTTTCCATGCCAGGAGACAGAGGTGGAAAGATATTACAGAGGCTACATTGGGAGTAGTACAACCACTGAGCATCATCTGGGAAGATCCACACAGTGGTTGACTGCCTGCTATAGACAGTATCATTTTGTACCCTGGGTGGCATCATCCCATCTAGCTAGCCCCAGTATGGATGCAATGCAGCATGGGAGTTGTGGTCCCATGGCCTCTCCTGTCAGGTTCTGTGGGGGCCACCAGGGAGAGCTCTTGGATATGGATGTTACAAAGACCATGGTGGTCCTGCCACACCTGTAAATGAGTCCTGGGGGCAATTGATTAAGCACCGGAAGTACCAGATTTAAAAGTGAACCCTCTACTCATCTTGGGAGAGGTGGAGTCGGGTATGGAGGAGAGAGTGGAGGTGGAAGTAAAGAAAAGGAAGAAAGTTAAGAGAGAGTTGTGCTGAAGGTTTTGTTTAAATTAATTGCACTGTAGTTGAACTGGGACTGTTGTAGTGCAATAGCGTCTGGGAGTTTGAGATGCTGGTATGCCCCCTAATGGCCACATAAAGGTAACACTTTAGGTATTACAAAAATGTATCTATTACTCGTTTACTCTTATGTAACAAGACCTTAAATGAAACTTCTTTGGGTCTTCATAACATATACAAAGTATCAGTAGAGTGTTTATATTCATCTCTACAATATGACCTACTAATAAAACTTCAACTTTGGAGTGGTCTGAGGTTGTTTAACCGAGGTGCATTTCTCATGATATTGAAAATTTAGTATAAGACCTGTGAATCCTTCATATTAACAAGTAATTTTACCATCATGTCAGTAGGCCACCCTGCAGAGAGATGTATAACCAGTCTACTGATGTTTTATAAGTGTTTTGAAAACCAAAAGAACATAAGATTGTTACATAAGACTAAAACAGTAATAGATAAGTTTTAGCAGTACGTAAACTAAAGTGTTACCATTGTGAAGGTTACTATTCTTGATTACTGTGTGGATAATTAATATTGACATTCTACTGTATAACTTTTATGTACTGTTAACAGCAGTTACTTCAAATCTTGTACATGGCAATTGTACAGGTATATGCTACCGACATATACACACCATTGTAAAGAGTACTGCCTTGCAATTATATTGCAGTGCACCTGATACCTCACATCTATTTAGAAGCTGGGATTTTATTCTAGAACAATGAATTAGAAGACCAAGCCTGGGGGTTATTTAAAAATTAAGAATGTCAAGCATACTATTTCAAGTCCAGTTTAGTCACAGTTGTTATTGTGTCTTTCAATATTAATCTTACCAAGAGCAGCCTGGTCATGCACAAAGTGCCAGTTCCAGTTTCATGCCCAGTGATTTTCTGCTTTTATAGCACTAAAACAACTATTAAAAGAGCCACACTTCACAAGTAACAAAGTAAAAGTTTGCCTAAGAATAAGTTTTGTGATTAGGACAGAATAGTTCTTCAAGGGACCCGAGTATTGTCGGGGTGGAGATTACAAGCTCTTCTGGTACACTTGGTTTTCTCTACTTACTCTGAATTCATCCCACAAGTCTATGGAAGGTTCATTAATGGCTAAATTATTCCAATCCTGGTGTGCCAGTCTGTATCTGTGTGTGTGCATGATGAACTGCCTTGTGTCTACAGTAGTATTGCATAGTTGACTCCAGTTCCCTGCAACATTCAGTTTAGAAAATAGATGGTTAGATTGAAACTTTAATGCTAATGGGTGCAACAAACAAAAGAAGACTTAAAATTATGAAGGTGAATTTAAAAAAAAAAACGTAATGGTTTATTTTTAGACCCCTGTTTTTAGAGTATGGTTTGTTTATATAAGATTTGCCTCATATACAAGTATTTTATGTGCTATGAGATGCCTGTAGCAGTTCCTTCCTGTATATTGAAGAATAGCAAAATATACTTTGCCTCTATTTGTCGCCTATGGATTCAATCTCATGTGACATGACTAGAAGAGCAAAACAGGAATGGATTAGGTGATTATGCAGAAACGTAGTTAAGGCCTCCTTTATTACTGTAACAACCCTCAAAGGAACCACGCTGGACACCAGGTAAGTCCTTTGGTGAATGTTAGAACACCTTGAATTATTAACTGAATTCAGTCCCCACCACAGTTTCCAGCTCTTCGGTCAAAAGTTAAGCAATATCTCAGGCACCCCATAAAAACAAGTAAACCACAGCTTTCTACGGTCACACTCACTAATGTAACACTGTTTTCCCTTCTTTATCTCATGCTATTTCATTCCTCCTATATTTTGTTTCTTCCACACTTCTTCTCTTCGTACCTCCCCTTTGTTGCTTATTTTTGTTATCTGCTCTCCCAGATGCCTTTCTTTATCTCCCGCTGTGGGAACTTTCTAAATTTCTTTCCCCATGGAAGAGCACAAAATCACAGAAGCAGGTAGGCCACCTTCTAGTGTGAGTTGGGTCAAGCTTCTTGCCTTTTTGGACATTGGACTCTATGTATCATTTTTTCATTGCTTTCTGTCATAAGGCAAGGTCGACCCCAAGAGCTATGAAGTTTTGGGTGGCACCATCTCCTTCATTTTGAGCTAAACACCCATAGAAATTTTTCTGTTTGGAATCATTTTCCCTGCATATGGAGATCATAGTTCTGGTGTGGTGTCTTATCAGCAGCTTGAAGGTAATTTCAGACAAACTCCTGTACAGCGTCCTGCAGGTGATATGTATACTCCAATTTGGGGGACGTGGGCAGAGGGGCCATCGGGAAGATGTTCATATGCTAATATGAACATTCTTCAGATTCTCCAGATTTTACATCACACTATCAAGAGTGGAGTGTGTAGTCTGGCAGTTCCTGATGAGAAGCGCTGCAGGCCATTAAAATAATTGGTAATAGCAAACCACAGCTTCTTTGACCTTCTGTAGTTGTTAAGGTCAGCTGTCTTGTTTGGGTTTCATGTCCAACACTCTGGGGGCTGCCATGGAGTGGTGTGGGTTTTCCTGATGCCCAGTTGTTGAGACATTTTTTGGAAAACCCTGCTTTCAGAGTCGTGGCCCTGGTCCTAATACTGTTTTCTGTGGACATGAAGCCAACTGAAAAAAACAGCTATAAGAGGATCAGCAAATGTTTCCACCTCTTGGTCTGGCATGACATATGCCTTAGGCCATTTGGTAAAATGATCCAGGGCAAAATGCACAAAACATTTCCTTTTTTCAGAGTTGGTTAATGTGCTCTGGATGTCAGCAGCCACCCTGCCCTGACCTGACGCTGCTGTAGAAGAGCTTGTGATTGACTGATTGACCTTGTAGCCCTTTCTTGGAGGCATTAGTGTTGCATCTTTGACAAAAGTCTTTAAAATCTTTCCTGAGTCTTGATCTCACAAAAATGACAAGTTTCCAGGACTCCATGATTTTAACAGAGTACCTGTCCTTGGGAAGCTAGGGGAGTTTTTCCCCTGTGGCTTGGTGAATCCACTTTCTCTGGTACCAGACAGTGTTATAATACATTCTGAAGTTTTTGGTTTCCCTATATTCTGTTTATATAGGACAAGAATTACATTCTTAATTTGTGGACAGCTTTATATAGGGTACCATATTCTTAACACAATTTCTCATATTTCTATTTATTTATTATGTCACTGTGGGAAAAATCTAGTGGTGAATTAATTACATCTATAATGAAGTGGAAATGTGTCTTGGACACTCGGGTGAAGAGAGGGGCGGAGCTGTCAACTGATCACCACCTGGTGGTGAGTTGGCTTCGATGGTGGGGTAGGATGCCGGTCAGGCGTGGTAGGCCCAAACGTGTTGTGAGGGTCTGCTGGGAACGTCTGGCAGAGCCCCCTGTCAGAAGTAGCTTCAACTCCCACCTCCGGCAGAACTTCGACCATGTCCCGAGGGAGGTGGGGGACATTGAGTCCGAATGGGCCATGTTCCGTGCCTCTATTGTTGAGGCGGCTGACCGGAGCTGTGGCCGTAAGGTGGTCGGTGCCTGTCGTGGCGGCAATCCCCGAACCCGATGGTGGACACCGGTGGTGAAGGATGCCGTCAAGCTGAAGAAGGAGTCTTACAGGACCCTTTTGTCCTGTGGGACCCTGGAGGCAGCTGATAGGTACCGGCAGGCCAAGCGGAATGCGGCTTTGGTGGTTGCTGAGGCAAAAACTCGGGCGTGGGAGGAGTTTGGGGAGGCCATGGAGAACGACTTTCGGACGGCTTCGAGGAGATTCTGGTCCACCATCCGGCGTCTCAGGAAGGGGAAGCAGTGCAGTGTCAACACTGTATATGGTGGGGATGGTGCGCTGCTGACCTCGACTCGGGACGTTGTGGGTCGGTGGGGGGAGTACTTCGAAGACCTCCTCAATCCCATTAACATGCCTTCCAATGAGGAAGCAGAGCCTGGAGACTCAGAGGTGGGCTCCCCCATCTCTGGGACTGAGGTCACCGAGGTGGTCAAAAAACTCCTTGGTGGCAGGGCCCCGGGGGTGGATGAGATACGCCCGGAGTTCCTCAAGGCTCTGGATGTTGTAGGACTGTCTTGGTTGACACGCCTCTGCAACATTGCATGGACATCAGGGACAGTGCCTCTGGATTGGCAGACCGGGGTGGTGATCCCCCTCTTTAAGAAGGGGGATCGGAGGGTGTGTTCCAACTACAGAGGGATCACACTCCTCAGCCTCCCTGGAAAAGTCTATTCAGGGGTCCTGGAGAGGAGGGTCCGTCGGATAGTCGAGCCTCGAATTCAGGAGGAACAGTGTGGTTTTCGTCCTGGTCGCGGAACAGTGGACCAGCTCTATACCCTTAGCAGGGTCCTGGAGGGTGCATGGGAGTTTGCCCAACCAGTCTACATGTGTTTTGTGGACTTGGAAAAGGCATTCGACCGTGTCCCTCGGGGAATCCTGTGGGGGGTACTCCGAGAGTATGGGGTACCGGCCCCCCTGATAAGGGCTGTTCAGTCCCTGTACGATCGGTGCCAGAGCTTGGTCCGCATTGCCGGCAGTAAGTCGAACCCGTTTCCAGTGAGAGTTGGACTCCGCCAGGGCTGCCCTTTGTCACCGATTCTGTTCATAACTTTTATGGACAGAATTTCTAGGCGCAGCCAGGGCGTTGAGGGGGTCCGGTTTGGTGGGCTCAGGATTGGGTCACTGCTTTTTGCAGATGATGTTGTCCTGTTTGCTTCATCAGGCCGTGATCTTCAGCTCTCTCTGGATCGTTTCGCAGCCGAGTGTGAAGCGGCTGGGATGAGAATCAGCACCTCCAAATCCGAGACCATGGTCCTCAGCCAGAAAAGGGTGGAGTGCCCTCTCAGGGTTGGTAGCGAGATCCTGCCTCAAGTGGAGGAGTTCAAGTATCTCGGGATCTTGTTCACGAGTGAGGGAAGAATGGAGCGTGAGATCGACAGGCGGATCGGTGCGGCATCCGCAGTAATGCGGGCGCTGCATCGGTCTGTCGTGGTGAAAAAGGAGCTGAGCCGCAAGGCGAAGCTCTCAATTTACCAGTCGATCTATGTTCCTACCCTCACCTATGGTCATGAACTATGGGTAGTGACCGAAAGAACGAGATCGCGAATACAAGCGGCTGAAATGAGTTTCCTCCGCAGGGTGTCTGGGCTTTCCCTTAAAGATAGGGTGAGAAGCTCAGTCATCCGGGAGGGGCTCAGAGTAGAGCCGCTGCTCCTCCGCATCGAGAGGAGTCAGATGAGGTGGCTCGGGCATCTGATCAGGATGCCTCCTGGACGCCTCCCTGGTGAGGTGTTCCGGGCACGTCCAACCGGGAGGAGGCCCCAGGGAAGACCCAGGACACGTTGGAGGGACTATGTCTCTCGACTGGCCTGGGAACGCCTTGGGATTCTCCCGGAAGAGCTAGAAGAAGTGGCCGGGGAGAGGGAAGTCTGGGCATCTCTGCTCAAGCTGCTGCCCCCGCGACCCGACCTCGGATAAGCGGGAGACAATGGATGGATGGATGAAGTGGAAATATGTTACACATATACACAACTTTTTAAGCATACGTCACATATACAGTGCATTCAGAAAGTATTCAGACACCTTCACTTTCTGCACATTTTATTGTGTTGCAAATTTAATTTTAAATGGATACATTTTCCAGTTTTGCCCAACAATCTACATTTACAGTAATAACCCATAATAGCAAAGTGAAACCCACCTATTCTAGTAAAGAGTGACAATGAATAGTAGCTGCCTACATGGGCTTCATTAAGTGCAAGGCAAGAACCTTTGCTTAAAGGGACAAAAGTTAAAAGTAGGAAACATTCACACGTAGATATTAATGCATACCAAGGCAATTAAAGTCATCAGTTAATTTATTTTTTTAATCTTTAGGATGTGGGAGAAAAAAAAACTTCACTACCTGGAGAAAACATATGCAGAGACAGGGTATATATGCCGGAATGTGGTTTTAATTTCAGGAAGTATCAGGCAGTGCATTAACCAAAATTAAACAAACATTAATATGAAATGAGCTGCAACACCCAGACATATTTGGAGATATTTAATAAAAAATAAGGAACTTGGTAAAATCTTTCTGGGTCGAAAGTATTATTATTAATGCAGAGAAAATCATATAAATAATTAAATGACAATCTCATTCCATCCTTGAATTTACTTTCTATTTAAACATCACAAATGTTGAATAGAAACATTGAAAAGCATTCAAGCCACTCAGTTTCTTAAACAATCCCTTTCTGCTCTTGTATAGGAATGCCATCTGTCATACCTGCTTTTCACCATGTTGACTCTGAAAATCATAATTTTCCATTGTATTGATTTTATAAAAAAAAAAGTCCTTTTGCTATTGTATGATGTAAATACCAAAGTCCCAAAATGATAGTTATTACCAAGTAAGTAAAACAACTAAAAAGAGTGGACACTTATGACATTCTAATGGAAATTGTTATATCAGATAAAGTTGTTATCATCTGCTACATCAGATACAACTCCCTGCAAACACATTTTTATCTCTTAGCATCTCCTACACTCCCTAGTGACTGTTCATAAAAGTTCATTGGTCATAACATTCAACTTGTGCATGAACGTTCCTTTTTGGAGGTACTGTTCCAACATTTCTGTAAACCCCTACAATTAGTTGATTTATACTGTATTGTGAGACAAACACAACTGTGCTGTGTGCTAAAAAGTCTGTTAAAAAAGGCAGGAGTTGGTTGTCCACTGCCATGTCAAATGCTAGTTCGCAGGCTCAACGCGTAACATGTCTGTCGCCTGATGGTTGATGCGGGGAACATTTAAAATCAGCCGCTGACCTGGCTTTGCACTCACTTTCTATCTTCTCCCCTCCAAGGAAGGTTATCTGTTCTTTCATTCTGAAGAAGGGAGCTAATGCAGGATGACTGTCAGCGTCACTGCTTGCTTGATGTGAGTTCTAAGTGCTGAAATGACAGCTCCTGTTTGAAAATACTTATGATTATTCCTGTCTTCTCAACAATATAGCTGATTTTTTCAGAAATGTGGACTCACCTCCTTCTCTCTTGTGCAAGTCTGTGACCCACACATCACAGTATGTTCATTCATTTCATCATTCTGAATTCGTATTTGATAACAAAATGTTGGCAGACTTCACCACGTCTCATATTTCTGTTTTAAATTTGGCTTATCTTTAATACAACTTGGCATCTGGAGCTATTATCTCAAATGCCTTGTGAGGTTTGACACTTTAAAAGGTACAATATAAAATAAACCTTGCTTACTTACAAAGCAGAAAGGACTGAATTGGGTTTCCAATATTTTCTCAGTGAATAGGTTGATAGAGTAGAAAAGCAGAAATCCCTCTGAAGCTGTTTTCACAGGAGAAAAACCAACAAAGAAAAACAGTATTGCTCACTGACCCCAACATGTTGTAATATTAAAGGAGGAAAAATGCTGACATTGTTCAGTTCACCTCCTTTTTATTGCGTAAAATGGACGTTTTGAATGGGAAATTAATGAGTGTTGAATAAACTGGAATACGGCCATTTCCAAATTACCCAGGCATATGTGAAAAAGTTACATACACCAAATAATGTAACATTATTCCATCCATCCATCCATCCATCCATTTTCCAACCCGCTGAATCCAAACACAGGGTCACGGGGGTCTGCTGGAGCCAATCCCAGCCAACACAGGGCACAAGGCAGGAACCAATCCTGGGCAGGGTGCCAACCCACCGCAGGTAACATTATTCTTTATATGTAATATATGAATATTCTGAATATGTAATAAGTAAAATACACGGTTTTACTTGCTATTGGTAATCTGTACAAAGCATTTACCAGTAATTGCACTTTACTATATTGATCAAGTCAAAGTCAAAGTGAACTTTATTGTCATCTCAACCATATACAAGTATACAGATAGACAAAATTGCAAAGCTCAGGGTCCACAGTGTAACAACATGAAGTGCAAATAAAAATATTTAAATTAAATTAAAAATAGAATTAAAATTTAAAATTAAAATGAAAACACAAACAAGGCAAGACATTGTGCAAAAACAAGATTGATGCAATGTATTGCATTATGCAATCTAGATACATAAATATAGTCAATAAATATGTAATAAATAAATAATAGATATTGATAATATTGATGTTCAGATTATTAGTGATTTACACACATATTAGTCTTTAGTGCCTAAAATAAAATATCATACAATTTTCTAAGCTCATCCTGAGCACACAGGGGGCTGGAGACCATCCCAGTAAGCATAGTGCATAAACCCTGAAATTCTGACAGACAGGGCATCTGTCCATGGCAGAGGAACACATTCATCACTCATGCATTTATAGATAAACTATAAATTTACTTTTTTTACTTGGTTTGTTCAAAAAGGAATACATCCTAATTTAAACCATTACGTTTTAATCAGAAATACATCATATTTTCACCAGGAGCCACTGTATTGTACAACTGAACATCAGGAGAAAACCATCACCACAGCTTTCAGGACTTGGGGCAAGACATAATGAAGATGTTAATTTTTATCCAAAAAATATAAATGTTACTGAGAAATATTTGCACTTTTAACAAAAGTACTAATATATTAAGTAATATACCCCTTTTCAGATAAAAACTTGATTACTTTTTAGGAATGTAGCCCACAAGACACACAGTCATCTTCCTAAATCAGCAAGGTGTCTCTCAGACAGAAACTTCATGGCAGATAGGAGATTAAAGATTTTCTGTCCAAGGTCTTCTGAAGAAGCAAAAGAAATTAGGTAAAGCTGATGGCCACAGATGTAGCAGTTAGGGACAAAAACTGAGTGCAACAGACGAGCAATACATCAAACTAAAGTCCCTCCAAAACAAAAATAAGTCCAACACTTCTATCCATTCTGAATTCACCAAAACTACGGTAAACCAAATACACCCACCTACAGTCCAGAGAAGGTTTCCCAGATGTGTCTTCATAGAATAATTATTGCCAAAAAGCCACTCATCTGAAGTGAAAATAAGCTGAGACACTCACATATGAGCAAAAATCATAAGGTCTGGATGCTAAACAATGGCAGCAAGTGATCTAGACTGATCAGACTCTGATTTTATTTTCTGTTTACTTCTCTTTATTCTAAATTGTTTGATATTTAGAAGGTTTTTAATTTTATTATTTTTGAAAACATCTTTACATCTTTTACATGTGCATAAACCTTTGTACATGTACTGCATATACTGTACATTGTAAAACACACAAGCTAGGGAGTGTCTCATGGTTTCTGGTAGAGGAAACACACTGGGAAGGCTGAAGGTGTGACACAGTGTCTATCTTCTCTGTTTCCACCATTACAGTGGAGGGGAACCCTCAAGGGATGAGTGACATCATGGGTAAAGGAAAGGAAGCTTACAAAGATAAAATAGAAAACAAACTCATTCAGAATAACATGAAGGATGTCTGGAATGGGTTGGGTATATTTACAGAACTCAAGCAATCCAGGACTCATGTGCTAGAAAGGGATGTAGAGGAAGCTAATGCCTTGGACCAATATTTTAATAGATTTTCCCTCCCACTTCCACCTTCTTCCAATAACCAGACTCCCCACACCATCCCTAATGCATCGACATCTCGTACCATGTCAATTGGAATGGCCTGTGACAAGTCCATCAGTGTGGACTGTCCATAACTGAAGTCCAAGTAAGGAGACAACTGAGGAAGCTACAAACAGGAAAAGCTGTGGGACCAGATGGAGTCAGTCCTCTAGTTCTTGAGGCCTGTGCTAACCAATTTTGTGGTGTCCTCTGATCCCTAAGGCTTCAGAAAGTGCCACTGCTGTGGAAAACATCCTGCATTATTCCTGTTCCAAAGAAGGTAGGCACATCTTCACCTAATGACTACAGACCTGTGGCATTTAACATCTTACATCATGAAGACTTTTGAGAGACTGGTCTTGGATTATATGAGCCCTTTTGTGATAGGCCATCTGGACCCACTGTACAGTAGTTTGTCTGTCGGATAAAGATTGGAGTGGAGGATGCAATTAGCTATCTGCTCCACTAGGCTCATTCTCACACGGACAAAGCTGGCAGCATTGATTGTGAGGATTATGTATTTTGATTTCTCCATACCATCCAGCCATTACTGTTAAGGGGTAAACTCAAGAGGTATGCAGGTGGATGAGCTTAAGGTGTCATGGATGATGGACTATCTGTCAAGCAGTCCACAGTTTGTGAGACTTGAGGACTGTGTTTCTGATACGGATGTGAGCAGCACTGGAGCACCACAAGGAATAGTCTTGTCTGCTTTTCTCTTTAGTAGCGTTTCTTGACACACTTCTGCTGAATAATTTGTTGGCTGGGAGTACTCAATATTAGTGTGTTAGGTAGATGATGTTCAACACTGTTCATATTGGCACTCAGTTTTGTTTTAGTTCTCTCCTTGACTACTACTTCCAGGGAGTCCAGTACTTGCCCTTTTAATTATCTCATTGATTCGGTGGGCTTCGCTTGAAGTGATGTTACCAGCCCAGCCCACCACAGCATAGAAGAATCACATTATCCATCACAGAGTTATAAAATATCTGTGTGTATATTTATTTATTTACTTAGTTATCTACCTATTTATGTATTTATTTATTTAATGAGCTTCTGTAAAAAGCCAAATTTCCACCTGGGGACAAATAATGTTCTATCTATCTATCTATCTATCTATCTATCTATCTATCTATCTATCTATCTATCTATCTATCTATCTATCTATCTATCTATCTATCTATCTATCTATCTATCTATCTATCTATCTATCTATCTATCTATCTATCTATCTATCTATCTATCTCTATCTAGACCCAGCCTTTATGGCTCTGGCGGCATTAATATCGCGTTACTACTGGATGGTGTCATTTATTCTAGGAGCAGCTTCCCAGGAGGACAGATCTTCCTGAAGAAATCTTATTTATGGGAACAAACAGCAACCCAGAAAAAAATACCTATTTTCTTTAGCTGTCCTCACATTTCTTAATCATTTACAGCCTGGACACTAAACTAGACATCCCCTGAGAGTTGCAGCATTTTATCTGCTTCTCTCTGATCCAAATATATTTGTGTGTCTAAAATGTCTAAGATCTGCAAACCTTTAAATGCTAATAAAGCTTTTCAATACTACATACATAAATTTTAGAG
Organism: Erpetoichthys calabaricus; assembly: GCF_900747795.2. NCBI lineage: Eukaryota > Metazoa > Chordata > Cladistia > Polypteriformes > Polypteridae > Erpetoichthys > Erpetoichthys calabaricus. The sequence continues at coordinate 159,889,831 of NC_041399.2, forward strand.
TCAATTGAGAGCTATGACCTTAGTTGTAACTTAGGTGTAAGTACGATATTGAGTTTTCATTCCAATTGAGTGCCTCATCAGAGGAACGGTCATGACATTATCTGATTTTGTGAATGCCGTGAAATTGTGTGAGCTCTGATTCAGATTTATGTGAACTATAGATATCCAACAAGTCTAAGCTTGTAGGTTATGAGACCACTATTGTTATCTTCACAGAATACAGAATACAATGAAATTCATATTTACATGTGCTAGCCAATATGCAACATGTCCCCAGTGTTTTTCGGAGGGAACATGCTGTGTTTCCTGGTTACCTTGTTTGCCAAATATTTGCCATGTAACTGGCTTAGACAAACTCTTTTTTTCCCTGTGCCTCATAATGCTTTGCAAAGCCACCTATTGTTGGATGGGACACCCCCACAACCATAATTGCACCCGATGATCCTAGTAGTGGGCAAAAAATGACCAGAAAAGTTGCAAATATATTCAAATATATTTAAACACTAAATGTGCATAAAGAAGGAAACTGGAAATGTGTCAGTGTATTTGTGTCTTAAAGATTATGTCTTTTTGTATGGACTTGTATATGACTCATATGTAAAATTTAAGCCTACCCCTTTAATAGTATTAAAAGAGTGCTGTGCAGTTGATGCAGACAGGAAGGAGTGAAAAATCCAAGCGCTTTAGTGTTGCCCTTTCTTAGTAGCAACGGCAGTAAACAAGAAAAAGTGTCAGAGAGAGGTGAGTGAGTTCCTGCTATTAAATCTGTGGAGAGCAAGCCTTAGTGAATTCATGTTTATTGTCTGCCACAGTCTGCAAGGAATTTTACTGTTCTTATATTCATTTTTAGAGTGGCACAGTGATTAGTACTACTGCCCCATAGCTCATGTCACATTTTTGGCTGCAAAAATTGGTCCAGGCCAGTTTCCCTAGCCATCAGAGACACTTTAAAAACAATTGTACCTTTATAATCCTCTCAAAATTAATTCAGTTTCTCCTTCCCCACAGTGTACTTTGCAGAGTTCAGCTAAGTTCCCAAATATTTTTGTAATTTCACCAACTCATAGCAATCTCAGTGGGGTTTGCTTATCACTATTCACCTATTCTAGTGCCATGAACACTGAATATAACTATCTTACTTCAAAATCTTTCTCTTTTTACTTAAAAAATGTCAAAATATACTATATTCGTCATATTTCTGTGCTCATAGTTCTTTTTGCAAAAGTGTAAAATATACTGTGCATTTCCAGTGACAACATTAACATTACTAACAGTACTGTTCATTTACTACTTAGTGAATTACCTTTCTGTAACATTCTTAAAATCACTTAGTCCAGTTCACAGGGGACTAAAGGTTGACAGCGTAATTATTGTGTATCAATTTAAAAAGTCATAAATGATAAACTACAAATATATACTTAAGATAGAATAGTTAATGTAATGTAATCAGTTTAAATGATGGAATACAGAAGATGGCAATGGAAAATGTAAAGGAAATCAAAAGCGTTTATGCTCTGGAAGCATAATAACATGGTATAAAATAAATTCACATCTTAGTACATAAGAAACTGAAACAAGTAAAGAGTATACCTGGTGTTTCAAAAGCACTAATAACACTTTACATTGTAAAGATTTATCATCCCTGAATATTTATTTGCCTGTTTTTTAATAATCCATTTTAACATACAGTATATAGAATCTCACAAAATAAAACAATATGCTAATGTATAGAAAGTTTTCTAAATTTCTAACTCCTTTCACCCTAAACGTTAAAGGTTAGATTCTGTCATCTAATGTCATCTCATTCTAAAACCCACTTATTCCAGCTAAGGGTTGAAGGGAGGTTGAAGTATATCTAGACAGTACACGGTGTCCATCTACCATGGGTTTGCCAATTAACATAAAATATAAGTCACTACAAAAATAGGAGAAAACATATTGGTTGGTTAGAACTTATTTTTAGCATAGAGTCATGGGGAACGAGAGCCTATCCCAGTGACCATGGATCAGCCCTGCAGGTTCAGACTCACCAGCCAAGAAGATTGTAGGCTAGAAAAACAGTCAGAAACTCGGGTATTGTGGGTGCCACACTTACCTGCTATACTCTTTTAATACTTGAGCATATCAGCCAGATAACAAACCAAAGAATAATAATCCTGAAAATGTTTATAGTTCCAGCTATATTAAGTATAAAACACTCTAAAACTAGCTGAATCTGATCACTACACCCAAATGCATTTTATCCTTATAAGCTTACAGCGGTGTATAGTACAGCATCCCACTACATGTTTCTGACATAGCCTTTGAAGTAAAAGCAATGTTTGAAATACCTGCCTACTTGTAATACTTGAACTGCCACTAGTTGGTATATCTGTTTATACACAGTGATGTGTCAAGAAACAGATAATAGTTCATTAAACTACCCTTCAGATAATGCTTAGACCTCAGTTTGATTTCTTCTTCTTCTTCTATTTATACTTTATCCAAGGCTCCTGATTTTTTTCCATGGGTGGCACGGTGGTGCAGAGGTAGCGCTGCTGCCTTGCAGTAAGGACCTGGACCTGGGTTCGCTTCCTGGGTCCTCCCTGCATGGAATTTGCATGTTTTCCCCATGTCTGCGTGGGTTTCCTCCGGGTGCTCTGGTTGCCTCCCACAGTCCAAAGACGTGCAGGTTAGGTGCATTGGCGATCCTAAATTGTCCCTTGAGTGTGCTTGGTGTGTGAGTGTGTGTGTGCCCTGTGGTCGGCTGGCGCCCTGCCTGGGATTTGTTCCTGCCTTGTGCCCTGTGTTGGCTGGGATTGGCTCCAGCAGACCCCTGTGACCCTGTGTTCGGATTCAGCGGGTTGGAAAATGGATGGATGGATGGACAATCCTGTGACCCTGTGTTAGGATATAGCGGGTTGGACAATGACTGACTGATTTTCTTCCAGAGTTAAAACAATTTGTATGTTATTAGAGAGGGTTTCTTGCCAAGGCCTGGTATAGCTTTCTGACTGGTATTGGCAACAGTCATGACTATGCACAGGTTAACTAACTTCAAGTCATTTTTGAGCAAATGAATAGGCAATTTCATCCAAAAGCGGTTTTAAATGTTTGCCTCCAGTCCCACTGCCTAATGTAGTTTGACACAGCATGAAAATCAGTCCTGCAGGTATCTGCTCCTGCCGCAAGGATGACAAAAAAAGAACAAGCTACTACTAAAGGAATAATTAAATCAAATTCTAACAGTCCATACACTGGCCTGAACTCATTGTCTATACTATGGTGCTGTTTGCTGTTAGATTCAGGAAATGTCAACAAACCTAAAAATTGAATGCCTCAGAGATGGTGAACAAATTGAAGCTGAAAATAGAATATTTCAGTAAGACAGCAACCCAAACATACCTCAAAATTCAACCATGAAGTATTTACAGGAAATAAGGATTAAGGTTTTACAGTTGACCTTCACAGTTCCCAGATGTGAATATTTTTGAACATCAGCAGGGAGATCTCAAACACAAAGTGCATGCAATAAGATTTAAGCATATTTCTGAGCTACAAAAGTACTGCAAAAAGGGAATGGGAAAATCCCCAAAGCAAGAACAGAAAACCTCCTACTGATGTTTGGCTATAACGAAGTATATGGAAGCTGAATAAATAATAACAAAGTAATATCTGTTATTTATCACCTGATGTTATATTTATTTAATTTTAAGATTTTTTCACTACTGTGCTGATCTCCAAAATTTAAATATAACCCATGAATTTAGGTTTCACAATTTACATTTTCAAACGTGCTTTTTAGTAGAATTTCATTCTACAAGCCATGGTAACAGTTAAGGATTTTGTTTCGGTTATGTCGGGAGCATCTATGTTAAATGGAGCTGAAGTTGCTGATTTTCTAAGACACCCTTCTCTTACATACTTAATTTAATGCATAATAGCAGGAAATGTACTGTATGTGCTGATAAAACATTAAAATGATGAAATATTAAGATGCTTCTTAATCGTTTTGTCTCTAACCATGCTGCATTATTAACAAAACAGACTACAACGATCTGTTGGGATTCACCTTGCACCACATGGGGTCTGTGAGGGGATTGATTTATTAGATGAAGTCTGCAGATGTCAATGAATGCCTTCAGCCCATATCTTTTCACAAATGCTGACCACCACTTAATTTTTTTCTTGTATCCTGTTTCTTTCTTTTAATATTCTTCTTTCTCCTCACTAGTAACATTAACTTTAATACTGTCCCGCAATTCTTAAAGGATATGCTCAGTATTTTTCAAGTCATTTCAAGTTATTTCTTCACAAACATGGTATATATGCATCTGCCATGCAAAATTGTATTCCAAAGAGAAGCCCTTTCTATAAATTGAAAAAACTATCTTGCCCACGCTTGCGCTTTACAATGGAAGAGATGGGGCACAGATGAAAAGCTAAAAAATGTGGCAAATGCATCCATTTTTCAAGCCAAGACAGTTGGTATGTATTGATTTGTGCCTTCTGTGTTTCACATATTTGTGACAACCAAAGGGATCTGGAAATAATCATTTTATCGCATACTCCTGGCACTATATTTACCAAGATAAGGATATGTTTTGTATTCGCTTGTGCAAGTTCTCAAATAAATATGGCAATAAATCAAAACAAAGCCTACAATGTCACATGAAAAATTTACTGTGAATTGGTCTTTGGGGAGGAAACCATGCACCGAGTTCTGGAAGGTTGTTACACAGTTACGCAGGAATGAAGTCTAAGTGCTTAGCTATCGTGCACAGCAGTCTTTTAAAATAGTTTAATTTCATAATATTCCAGGCTTTTTTGTTTCAAAACGATATGTATAAACTAGTTTACAATGTGCATGTAATCGCAAGATGCGGATCAATAATCATCAACTCACTTGGCTTAAGAAATTGACATATTTAGTAAGTTTTTAAGCTTCTCCACCATGCCCCATAGCCTCCAATCTATGGTAAAGCTACTATTTTTTGTAAATTTATTGAATAGAACACAATTTCACCTGGCATATGCATATATACCATGTTTTTGAAAAAAATGGTTTCAAACTGAAAACTACTGAACTTATTTTTTAACTGTGATGGCTCTAAAAATATAAAGGGTCATATTATAAAAGTAAACACCTAATTTAAAAGTGTATGCAATGAAGCAAGCAAGCATACACCTTATAAGGTTTGCAGTGTTATAGAACTGAGAAGCTTGGGCAACATGGTATTCTTTGCAGTGGTTGCATTTAAGCGAAAAGAGGCTGTGGCATTCAGGGAGGTTATGCTTAAACTCAAAGACACACACTACATAGTTAATATGCATTGAAACAGAAAATCTGACATACAGTATTATTTCATCAGCCTATTACCTAACTCACAATTGCTAAAAGGCCAATGCTTTTTAAATCCAAGAAAGCAAGGCCTTGAACAATTGAAGAAAACTAGGAAAATAGCTTTATACACCAATCAGCCTCATCAGGCTCCAAGAATATTAACAGGTCTTTAAGTCCATGTATTGATGACCAGGGTTATAGAAAAATTACATTTATTTGAGCATGTCATGCAGTCTATAATGTGGATTTGTAATGAATTCATAAATTGTATTCTTGCTGGACAGGAGGATGAATATACAACAGTATTTAAAAAGTCTGAATTAACATAAGCTGTCCTAATTCGGGGTCTTCATAAGAAATGTAATTACCGTATTTTTCACTCCATAAGACGCACCTGACCATAAGACGCGCCTAGGTTAAGAAGAGGAAAACAAGAAAAAAAATATTCTGAACAAAATGGTGTACTAATATATTTAATAAAATATAGCAGAATAATATTTCAATCATGTAAAGTCAACAGCGGTATTAAGAACCATCATCACTGTCATTAATAAATGAGGAGAGACTTTAAGGTTCAAGCACTCTTCTAGTTTTCTGGAAACCCCAAGAACTCCTCATCGCTAGTGTCAGAATTTATGAAGCTCAGTTGCTCACAATCACTGATATCACTTACTTCGCTATCTTCATATATGATACTATCTTCAGTTCCTTCTAAGGCATTGCTAATGGCAGCTTCCACCTGCAGCTATAGACTCTTCAGTACGCGAGAGACTCTCCACGTTAGTGTTTAGATCTGAACGGTGCATGTGCCCAGGACATTGACATTTATATGTTACTTGCATAAAAGCCAGATTGAATGTTATTTACCTTGATTTATTTATTTACTTCCTACAGCGTAAAGTCACAAGTAGACTGCGGAGCTTCCTGTGTTTGATCGACACGGGCATGCTCAAAAAATACTTGTGTAATGCCACGAAAAGTGCATGCTGACACTTCAGTTCATAAGCAATGGTACAAGAATGCAGTCAGACATTCTTTTTTGGACACATACACCGTCCAGATCTAAACACTAGCATGGAGAGTCGCTTGCATACTGAAGAGTCTATAGTTGCAGGTGGACACTGCCGTCACTGTACTTTGTATATAAGAGCCAGATCGAATGTTATTTACCTATGTACCTTGATTTATTTACTTATCTTCCTATAGTGTAAAGTCACAAGTAGACTGCAGAGCTTCCCGTGTACATATACAAAGTACAGCGACGGCAAAAGTGCGACGTGCATTCTTTCCCCGATGTAGAACCCTCGTTATCATCCAAGTTCACCTCAGTTGACTTCTGACTCTATACAACTCTAAGCAACTGACATGCAGGTAAACAGACTTGAGCTGAGAAAACTGTGCGACGGTGGGGGGATGTGATAGCAGGCTGCTTGCTGCTTGTTTCTTATCGACACATTTACAAAACAAAAGACGCTGATGGAGAGGTGCGAAGTGATTTAAGGTGGGATGGATTTACAAGTTTTTTCGTAAGCTTTGGTAATTCTAATGTTAAGCGTCCCCAGGGGTTTCTCGCTACCACTGACAGGTCAGGTAATACACATCACGGTCTATGACACAATATTTGCAATAAGACGCACAGACATTTCCATCCACTTTTGGGGAAAAAAAAGTGTGTGTTATGGAGCGAAAAATATGGTATTTACTTCGTGAGGTAGTAGTAATAAACAACAATAGCTGTTTATATTAAAATGTGTGCTTCAATTTAAATATTTAAAGTTTAAATGTGTTTGATTGTGATAGAAATTTGTCATTTTTCACAGATAGAGGTTTAATGAGGGCTGGATCCCTTTTAAAGGATTATAAATAACATCATATTCATAATGACTGACCTTGAAGTACAGGGTGGTCCAGATCTAACTATGCAATTATTGTATTGCATTGCATTAAAAGTTGTATAGTTAGATCTGGGCCACCCTGTAGTCTAAAATGATACCCCACATGTCTGTGTTTGAAACTATCCAGTTTTAACCTCCTGTTAGGATCACCAGTGAAGAATCAAATATCAAAAATAATATCATACTTGTGATATTATTAAACTTTTTGAAGTTTTGCAAAAAAGGAATAACTTTGATCCTTCATTAGGGGGTAAACCCCTGGGGTCCATTGATGTGGCATGCACAACTTCAAGTTCTTGAGATCATTTTTGCTGAATGCACCTATTGGCTTACTCTTTATCATAAGGTTATAATTTCCTGCATAAAAATATAGTCCAAAAAAGGCCTAAAAATGAAGGAACCTCAAAAAGCTTGATGTCTTCAATAACTAGTCATCAAGTTGCAATGAATGATACAGTTAGGTCCTAAGTATTTGGATAGTGATACTTTTTTTCCTAACTTTGGCTCTGTGCGCCACCACAATGGATTTAAAATGAAGTAATCAAGATGTGACTGAAGTGTACGCTTGCAGTTTTAATTTAAGGCATTTAACAAAAACAGTGTATGTTCTATTTAGAAAAGACAGCCATTTTTATACATGTTCCTCCCATTTTCAGGGACTTATTTGGATAAACTAACATAATCATGAACATAATGATCTTTTTCAATACTTGGTTGAAAATCATTTGCAGTCAATGTCTTCCTGAAGTCTTAAACTCATGGCCTTCTTCAAGTGCTGGATTTTCACTCTAGTGAGGCTTTGCCAGACCTTTATTGCAGCTGTCTTCTTCTGCTGCTTGTTCACTGGACTTTTGCCTTCGATTTTGTTATCAGCAAGTGAAATGCATGTCCAATTGGTTTGCGATCATTGAATAATGATCTACTTCTTTGCCTTGAAAAGCACATGGGTTGCTTTCGCAGTATGTATTAGCTCATTTTCCATCTGTACTGTGAAGCAATGTCCTATCTGTTTTGCAGCATTTGTCTGAATCTGAGCAGACAGTATAACACTGTACACTTCAGACATCATCCTGCAACTTTGTCAGCAATCATGTCATCAATAAACACCAGTGACCCTCTACCATAGGCAGTCACACATGTCCATGCCATAACACTGCCTCCACTATGTTTCACAGATGATTTGGTATGCTATATACAGATCATGAGCCATTCCTTCTCTTCTTTATACTCTTCTCTATCCATTACTCTTATCTATCTTTTGCTTTCATGAAGCTTTCTCTTGATTGTAGACTTTGGCAATGATAGCTCTTCCACCCAGAGAGTGTTTTTTGTTTGGCTAAATGTCGTGAATTGGTTTTTCTTCACCAAGAAAAAAATTCTGTGATCATCCAGCATAGTTGTCTTCCATGTTTTTCCAGGCTTTCTGTTGCTGCTGAGCTCCAGCTCTCTTTAAGAATGTACCAAATGGCTGATTTGATCACTCCTGGGGTTTCTGCGTTGTCTTGGTGGGTTTGTTTTGTTTTCTCTGCCTAATGATGGCCTGTTTTTAAATGCATGGACAGCTCTTTGGATGTCATATTGAGAGTTCACAGCAATATCTTCCAAATGTAAATTCCACACTTGGAATCAACTCCAGACCGTCTACTTTCTTAATAGTTAATGAAATAATGAGGGACCTGCTCACATCTAGCTATGGAACAGCTTGGCAATCAATTTGTCCAAATACTTTTGAGCCCCTGAAAATGGGGGGCCATGTATATAAATGGCTGTCATTCTTAAATGGCTCCTGTTACATTTCTGTTAAAGCCTTTGAATTTATGCAGAAAGTCTATACTGTAATTATTTCCTCATTTAAAATCCATTGTGTATAGAGCCAAAATTATGCAAATTGTGTCAACTGTCCAAATGCTTATGGACCTAACTGTTATCATAGGTGTGAGTTTCCTCACGAGTCAAAAAAAATGCAGTGATTTCAAAGCGTTCAAAACGCAATATTGTTGTTGAATATTTGAATCATTGATCTGGAATGTATGCTGGACAAAACTAAACTTTATTGGGTTGTTCTCTTTTATTGATTCCCTTCTTATGATGAAACTTTTGAAATTCCATAAACTCTAAATGTTTAATTGGGTGAACTGTAATATAATTGAAAATAATCTGTTTTAGAGTAATGCCTTTTGTTTTGTGGTGTTGACCCTCTCAATTAAATTGTTGAAACTCCATGAAGCCCATATTTGAAACTGTATTTTGTAAGAATAGTCATAGCTATTTTGAGTGATGCAAAATTATTGGTTGGTCCACATCTCTATATAAAAAATTCTTTTCGCGTTTGAAACGGAAATTACATATGAACGTTTGAAACGGAAATTATGTATGACCACAGAGGAACAGGATAAACATTCTTAATAAACCTGATTCTTCCCGAGAGAGCGAATGGTGACATAGCTCTGGCTATAGCATCATGGGGAATCGCTTCTACATTATTAGATGGAGGCCGTACAGCACATTCGGCATTGCAATTCGTCATTTTACTCGCAGGAGATTTTCATCAAACATCACCAGTTATTCAACGAGGGACACCAGCAGATGAACTCAACGTGTGTTTAAAATCCATGCTTCTCCCATGGTCAGTAATGTCACGTGTTCTCAAGTAGGTACACCAAAAAATTTATACATTTATGCACGTAATGGGCAAACAAAAAATGTAGTTTACCCGAAAGCACTGCAGTAGTACTCAATGTATCTTTACTTCTTGAATCGCTTCTACATTATTAGATGGAGGCCGTACAGCACATTCGGCATTGCAATTATCATTAAACCTCGCTCACGACGAAAATCCAATTTGCAACATATGCAAGGACTCTGGAAAGGCAAAAGTCTTGCAACATTCAAAGATAATAATTTGGGATGAGTTCACCATGGCACATAAAAGAGCTTATGAAGCCTTGAACCGAACAATGCAAGATCTCAGAAATCTTACCAAAATAATGGGAGGCACTGACGTTTTACTCGCAGGAGATTTTCACCACACATTACCAGTTATTCCACGAGGGACACCAGCAGATGAACTCAACACGTGTTTAAAATTATATGTTGTGTGTTCTTGGGTAGGTACACCAAAAAATTAATACATTTATGCATGTAATTGGCAAACAAAAAATGTAGTATACCCGAAAGCACTGCAGTAGTACTAAATGTATCTTTACTTCTTAAATGTTAATGTATTACTGTTTAATAATTTATACGCTTCGTACAGTATATGTTGTTCAAATTCTTTTATCAAAATACCAGTAACAGTGCACTGCACGGTAACGTGTAGTGAATACACTTGACTTGATCATTCATAGTATTCATCCTCTTTCTCTGTACGTTTAGCATTCATTTGCTCAGAGGTTGTATGTGCTTGCTGCTTCCTGAGCAGTTCTTCTTTACTCCACCCTAGCAGCCCACTGCTTCTCTTTCATCAGCATCTTTTCACATTAAAACTGATTAAGTTAGTTTATGTGTTGCAATTACTTAGTACGTTTTCTTTAACCTTTCACTTAATCTGGCACTTAAGTCTTCAATCTGCCTCAAGAATGATTAGAGAAGTTGGAAGGGAATGAGAACGGCGCCATACGCATCTGCTGCACGGCCACCCTGCTGCACGCTGCCGAGAGTTGATTCTACAATAAAATAAAGATAAAAAGAGTAATAAATTCATCACCCCAAAAGCGGAGAGTAGACGTCACGTAGTATATGTGTACCAAATTTCAAGTCAATAGGTGAAACGGTTTGCGAGCTACATGTGATTTAAAATCCTGGACAGACAAACGAACAGCCACGGTAGCGTATTATGGAAGAAGATTTTACTGTTTAATAATTTATATTTATATGCAATGTGCTTCTTATATATTACTTCATATTCTCATATGATAATGAATTTAATAATGTTGTTTATATTGATTTCTATGTTATTTTAAGTGCTCTTTATTTGTTGAAAAATAAAATTAGCAATTAACAAACTTATTTTATAAATACTACATTTTATTTTTTCCCTTGCACTCAGTGAGTGAAGACACTGGGTAATCAGCTACTCTCATATAAAAAAACACCATTTAGCCTGTATTTGAAGTTGGTTTAGCTTTATTTTACAGGCAAAATTTCATTAGGATCAACTCAGCCAGCGTTTAGTAATGTAGTTTTTGCATTACCACCCCCACCCCCCCATTAAAACCCCCTTCCTGATTAATTTTTTGACCTCCAGGTGAAAGGTCAGAATAAGGGAAGGACTACCCAGGGATGGATGAGCATCCTGACCAGGATGGGTTCTGTTCTCTGCCTTAGGTGGGAAGCAGGGATAACAGATGGACAGAGAGGGACTGCCTCCTGAGCCCAGATGTTCCACAAATGTGCTATATATATCAGTGCTCCTCTGGTATGGCTCCAACCTGGACACTGGCAGGGTTGCATGGAATGTGTAGTTCTGAAGGGCAACAGAATACATCAGAGCAAAGACATATAGTACACCATATGTTTGGAAAATGCTGATGAAGTGTTATCAAGCTGGAGCTGGTTAGATCCATAGCAGGAATCAAGCTAACACTGGAAATAAACAAGGTGCCCCATGTCATGTTAGATATGCATTAACTGATTTTTATCAATGTACAATAGAAAATATCTATCAGTTGTCATCACTGTGTGGTGTGCCAACATATCTAAATAAGACGGAAAAGCCATTCAGAAAGCGGTGTGTCCAAAAATCACAAGAATAAACTTAACTTTAATTGGTTATAATTTAGCAACTGTATATTAAGTATGGGATCAATTAGATGCAATTAATTCTTCATGACAGACAATACTTTGGAGAATAAACTGTTAACTTTTTCTAAACATGGTATGACTGAAAACCATTTGCGCCTGGGTTGACAGAAATCTTTAATTTTTAGAGATGCTTTACTTTGGAAGCATTTAAAGTTGCTCTCTACAATTGATGCTAAGTCAACTGAACAGATACTTGAATTATTTATAAAGTATGTAAGTAATACATTGTATTAAATACTTAATAATATCTTCTTCAGTTAATACACATTTTTAGGACAAGTGTTATAAATAGCCCAAGATGTAATATGCGTCATACAACAAGCATTATTAACTTAATATAAAATCATATGAAATGATAAAAATTGAAAAATATTTCAAGAATCATACTACTTCCAATTGGTTAATAAAGTATCTATCTATCTATCTATCTATCTATCTATCTATCTATCTATCTATCTATCTATCTATCTATCTATCTATCTATCTATCTATCTATATATTATTGTTAATAGCATAGTAAAGTTTTTTATTGCAATTAATACCCACATACTGTATAACAAATACTTAAACCTAAGTATTTTCCTGTCTTCAACAAGTAACCAACACATTCTAGCTGCATGTCAGAAGGCATCCTGGGGATTGCCATTGCACTATACACTCTTCCAGAATGGTCTAGGCAGAACACAGAGTAATAAATGAAAAGTCTCTCCAAAGAAAATAAATATAATTTGCACCTATCTGAAGATGCAGCTACAGCTACAAATGCAGTTTTTGCTCCGAAAAGAAGTTGTTCACGTCAGTTTGAGATCAGTTTAGTAGCTATGAAAAAAAATGAATAGTATCTTTTTATGGTGTGTTTTATTTAGGAAAGGCTTTGGGCAACCTCTTCTTAAAATATAAATCTCTTTTTTCATTCTTACAGATTCTTTCCCTGTAGATACACAGTTATATTTCACACCTCTGTCATTACTCTCTTTTTCCTCGTCTTACTAATTTAAGGGAATATATAGCTCACAGTTACAATGCAATCACATCAGCGACTGCTACTTCAGACTTTTCTCAGGTATGAATGTCACTGTAGCTTCCATATTGTGCTCCCTCACCCCTAATTACCAAGCAGAAAAAGGAACCTTGTTCCCAGCCCCTGGTGGTAGAATGGAGCAACACATAGAAACAGGAAAGCAGGCTTAATAATCTTTAAGTAATCTTTAATCTTAATTCTACAAACTAGTGCCATAAAAGAAGGCAGAGTGTGGAAATTCACACCATACAACCTTTGTCATCCTGTAGTCTTGAAAGCGGATGAAGATCATCAACATGTCCAGTATGTGTACTGATTTTAATTGGTGCTTAACCTTCTATTTATTTGAAATCTTGAAGTATTCTCTGTTTGACTTTTCCATCCCTCTAGTCAGTTAATTTGTCTGACCTTATACAGTTATACTTAAACATGGTCATGTCGCCTTAAGACAATCTTCTGATTTTTTCTTGGGCTTATAAATTTAATTCTTGTTCTCCTTTCCAGAGGCTTAAAAAGTCTAAAAGTTTCCTTGTCTCTAAAAGGAGCACATAAAGATTAAACCCACACTTTTGTCAGAGCTGGAATGGTGAAATGTGTTTGTGTTGCTTGTCACTCAGAAACAGGTCTTGTAAAACCAAGTCAGAAGTGACAGACTGTAATGAAACATCTCCATACAACCTTGCACCCATAAGTAGAGGTTGTAAAACCATAAACTGTGCTTTGTGGCAGCTGCATTTTGATATAAAGTGGTTCTTATATCTTACCAGCTTGCAGCCAAGTAACACAGGAGCATTCCTCTCGATTAGAGTCTTTAATACAGTACTTTCATTTTAAACAATTAAGAAAACATTCAAGCAATTCTTACCTGAAAACAAAAGCAAATATAAACATGGTACATGTGGCTTAAAATAGCAGGCTTTTTTACTATTGAAAAGTAATGAAGTATCTTTCGTGAAAGTTTAGATTAACATTTTATGTCATTTCAAGAAAAGCTCTGCTCCTTTCAGAAAGGTGTTTCTTCTTAATTCTACATTCCTGCTTGAGAATGATTTAAGAGTAAAGTGTCAAAATTCAGATATAACCATTATTGGCAAGGACAGGAGTTATTCTGAACAGTCAGCATGGGTCCAGAAGAGGGAGGTCGTCTTTTACTAACATGCTGGAATTCTATGAGGAGGCAACAACAGGATACGATCAAAGTGGAGCATATGCTATTATTTATCTTGACTCTCAGAAAGCATTTGATAAGGTGCCACATGAGAGATTGGGCATCAAATTAAAAGAAGTGGGAGTTCAGGGTGATGTTTGTAGATGGATGCAGAATTGGCTCAGACACAGGAAGAAGAGGATGATGGTGCGAGGAACCTCATCAGAATTGGCCGATGTTAAGAGTGGTGTTCCACAGGGATCAGTGCTAGGGCCGCTGCTATTGTTAATATATATAAATGATTTAGATAGGAATATAAGTAACAAGCTGGTTAAGTGTACGGATGATACCAAAATAGGTGGATTAGCAGATAATTTGGAATCTGTTATATCATTACAAAAGGACTTGGATAGCATGCAGGCATGGGCAGATTTGTGGCAGATGAAATTTAATGTCAGTAAATGTAAAGTATTACACATTGGAAGTAAAAATGTTAGGTTTGAATACACAATGGGCGGTTGGAAAATCGAAAGTACACCTTATGAGAAGGATTTAGGAGTCATAGTGGACTCTAAGCTATCGACTTCCCGACAGTGTTCAGAAGCCATTAAGAAGGCTAACAGAATGTTAGGTTATGTAGCACGATATGTGGAGTACAAGTCCAAGAAGGTTATGCTCAACCTTTATAATGCATTGGTGAGGCCTCATCAGGAGTACTGTGTTCAGTTTTGGTCTCCAGGTTACAAAAAGGACATAGCAGCCATAGAAAAGGTTCAGAGAAGAGCGACTAGGCTGATTCCAGATCTACAGAGGTTGAATTATGAGGAAAGATTAAAAGAGCTGAGCCTATACAGTTTAAGCAAAAGAAGATTAAGAGGTGACATGATTGAGTGTTTAAAATTATGAAGGGAATTAGTACAGTGGATCGAGACTGTTATTTTAAAATGAATTCATCAAGAACACATGGACACAGTTGGAAACTTGTTAAGGGTAAATTTTGCACACACATTAGGAAGTTTTTCTTTACACAAAGAACAATAGACATGTGCAATAAGCTACCAAGTAGTGTGGTAGACAATAAGACTTTAGGGACTTTCAAAACTCGACTTGATGTTTTTTTGGAAGAAATAAGTGGATAGGACTGGCGAGCTTTGTTGGGCTGCATGGCCTGTTCTCATCTAGAGTGTTTTAATGTTCTAATTTCAAGTCCTGCCCCTCTCCTGGCTGTATTCATTGGCACAATCATTCTTTTGTCAGCTGAGTAGTTGTTTCCTTTTTTGTAGCACATTTCACATTTTTCACAATCCTTTTACATATTTTTGAAAAAAGATTTGTTTACTTCTATCCATAGCAACCTTAGTGTTGAGTAGAGACATATTAGGAAGATGAACATCAAAACCATCACCCCAATAAGAACCACAAAATTTACTCAGTGTATCGTTACTAGTAGGTGATTAATTTCCAAAGAAATCCCACTAGTGATGAATCAATTTTCCTTATTTCAGAGACAATCTGAAGAACTTGAATGTGCTCTTGTTCTAGGTGAGTGATAACGTCTATCAGATTAGCTTCTGCTTTTTCATTTTTTAACTTTAAGTTATCTGTAGTTTGCCAAAGGTACATCCTGTCATATACCAAAGATATTCATGCTATTTTACATGGTAGGTATATGTCTGGTATATGTGTGATTTTGCTCCATAATAGATTGGAGTCCTGTCCAGGAATTGGTTTCTGCAATAAATGAAAATGTCTTCTTTCTCATTTGCTCCCTTTAACCCACGATTTAGAGTTGAGAAGACCTAGAGTCTTTGAGAGAAACAACAAATGAAAATCAGGAGAATAAAAATAGAAAACCGTGCTTAGAGGTTCAGCGTTTAGCATTAAACAGAAACCCTGTGTTTGAATTG
This sequence comes from Erpetoichthys calabaricus, assembly GCF_900747795.2. Classification (NCBI taxonomy): domain Eukaryota; kingdom Metazoa; phylum Chordata; class Cladistia; order Polypteriformes; family Polypteridae; genus Erpetoichthys; species Erpetoichthys calabaricus. The sequence continues at coordinate 159,905,927 of NC_041399.2, forward strand.
TCGGATAAAATGAATGTAAACAGGTAACATGTTATACAAATATAAAGTCAGCAGTAAGATGATGAACAGGGATGGTATTAAATTCTGTGTGCAATGGTATTGCATATATCCAATTTTTGTAAAAGCTTGATTTGCCTTTTTGCAAATGAAAGTGATGAGAGCTGTGTGTGTGATTGTGATAAATATATTCATATTATTTAAAATTGGCCCAGTAGCAGGATGTGACAGCCTTATAATTAAACTGCTATAAAATATGCAAAAGTAATTTTCGTTGTGCTTAAAATGTTCACTTTGTAGGCAGACGTTGGACATTTTTTTAAAAAGAGGTGTGCCCTGAAATTTTGAAACAGCTACTCTGAAGCTGCATGAATTCTAAATATGGCATTTATTCATCAGAGGAGCTTCTTTCATTGCTTGTGTCAATGTGAAGGATATGACTCAAACAAATAATTGAACTTTACATCTGTGGGCTGCCTTTGTGGAGAAATACCAATTAAAGTAAGCAACAGATAAACAAGAGCAAGGGTTTTGGCATTTAATCTTGGCTCCGTTTCAAGCAGGGAGAGTTTCTTTCATCCCTTTAAAAAAATGGCAGGATGCCTGATCAGATATTACTCCCTCTTAGGTGGGTGTAAAAGTAAAGTACTGGGGAGGAGAAACTGATTTGTGTGCCAGAATAAGATACATTTTAAATGGTTCAAGTAAGGCATACATTCTTAAACCTATATGATCCAATTTCAGGTGACGGGGCCTACCTACCTTTGTAGAAGGAAAACAGTCCTGGACAGGACATCAGTCAATCACACCCACATATACATACAACACACAGACTGGATTGCTTTGAAATTGTAAGTTATCATAACCTGGGAATTTGGACACACAACCAAAATGCCTGGGAAATAATCCACATAAAGTGTTACAGAAAAAAGAGCCTCAAAGGTTAGATAATTTCAGGTATTACATTTCTTCACTATATTTATTTTAACAAAATCTGCTTTCAGTTGGAGATGCTGCTTCCATACAAGACTTTTATGACAAAAACCATAGGTTCTAGTTTCATTCTTGATGAAGTCTATTAAAATTATTTAGCTGTTAGTATCAAGCCAATCTTCTATCAAACCAATGCATGGTAAAATGTAAAGGAAAAATTGTATTAAACTTTGCGTTAACCTGTTAAAATCCAGTATTTTGTACTTACTGTACTTACCACTTCTTCACCCATACATTTTTATAAAATTGCCTTTGTAAAATTACACAATACCCACAGCTATAAAGAAATTGTGGTGCAACCTGGCATGACCTCCCTCTCCTTCAAGTAACACATGTCTTCATTAATGTTGCCTTGTTACATTGTTTATTCTTAACATGACATACAGTTAGGTCCATAAATATTTGGACAGAGACAACTTTTTTCTAATTTTGGTTCTGTACATTACCACAATGAATTTTAAATGAAACAACTCTGATGCAGTTGAAGTGCAGACTTTCAGCTTTAATTCAGTGGGGTGAACAAAACGATTGCATAAAAATGTGAGGCAACTAAAGCATTTTTTTAACACAATCCCTTCATTTCAGGGGTTTATGTACTATCTTAGAATCATAAGGATTGGCCCAACATGCAAGGAAATCCACAAATCTCTGTACTTGACCCACTGCTGTTTTGGTGGAACATGCTTTTTCTTTAAGATCGTTACAATCTTATAAAAGAATGTTTGTAGGCACTCAAGGATTACTAACTATTTGGTAAAATAGGTTCTTCATGGAGCAAATGATTTAAACTAATATGCAATGAAGACAAACGTATCATCACCAAGTGAGGGTTGGGTGGTCTCTTGGCCTTGGAACCCCTGCATATTTTGTTTTTTTGTTTTTTTCTCCAGCCCATTTGGAATTATTTTGTTTGTTTTTTTCTGTTATCCTGCCCATCTGACCTTACTTCATTCTTTGTTACTTAGTATTGACTAATCTTATTTTTGTTTCATATAAACTTTTCTTTCTTCATCTTGTAAAGCACTCTGAGCTACACCATTTGTATGAAAATGTGCCATATAAATAAATGTTGTGGTTGTTGTTGTTCCGTGATTAGAACTAAAATCTGAAAAGAAACTACTCCTTTCCTCCTACCCTTGGTGGCTACAAAATGAAAGTTTTATGTCACTTTCATTGCTAGCATTTTTTATTTTTGTCATCCATTCATGTAAATCAAATTAACACAGTTTCTTTGACTTGCATGTCTGCTTATATCCACTCTTTACTTATAAACTAGGAATAAAGGTTCTCTTTGTTAAAAGCAATAGGCTGACTACTGAGGAAAAACTAGAATATGGGGTTGAAAGAGACAGGATGCAAGAATAATCACAGCAGAAAATGAAGTGAAGATCAGCGTTTGTGTTGAGAGTTGTCTTGTCAGCATCTTGGCATCTTGCTGACAGCAGCAAAGAAGAAGAAGAGAGTATGTCAGTTTGTGATGTGAGCTATTAGCTTCTCAGAACCAGCTAATGGCTTTAGTTTTCCTTTCTGCTTATTGGAGGAGGTCTGGAGGTCTCTTTTATTTGTAATTTGGTCAAAAGGATGACATGAAAAAGGTAATATATTGTAATATTCCACAAAATTGCTCAAACTATATAAATTAATAGTGACAATCAATTTTAAAAATTAGACATTATGCTGATTTTTATTTAATAATGTGAAAAAAAATTAAGTGTCAATTTATGTTTTCCTGGTAAATTCACACCAGTCTAATAAAATAAAAACCATTATCAATTTATTGTTCATACTCTATCATTCAATTTCAAATGTATTGTGACAGATAGGGGGCGCTATCACTCCCTTGAACCCTCAGACCAGACACCAGATAAAAGTCCAATAATAATATTTATTTAGACAATAATGTGCACCAAGCACCCTCCACTCCACAATACTCATAAATTAAACAATACTCAATAAACAATAATCAATCCTCCACTCCCAGACGCGTTGTCACCCTTCCTCCCAACTCAGCTCAACCCTGGGATCTTCCACAGTCCTTTTTATAGTTCATGACCCGGAAGTGCTTCTGATCCCTCAGTCCATGTGATTATCCAGCACTTCCGGGTCAGGTGAAAACTTTCGTTCTTCATCCCAGAAGTATGTCGTTTCCTCTGTCGCTGTGACTAAGACGTTCTTCCAGGTTATAGGGAAAATACAAGTTCCTGCTCCTTCCTGCAGCGTCCCCTGGAGGTCCCCATGGTATCCAGCAGGGCTGTGATGTAAAACTCCACTGTCCATGATGCCCTGCTGGAACTCGGGGCACCTGTATGTTGCAAGAAGGGCTCCACCTGGGGGTACTGGCCGGGATGAATGGCCGGCCATATCCCACAGTATCTACAAAAGTTTTAAAAAATAGGCAAGGACAAATGCCACTGTCTTCTAGATTCTTGGCTCAAACCTCGGACAGAACACTCATCTATATGAAGTTTGCATGTTTTTCTTCTGTGCTTTGTGTACTTAGGCATTGACTCCAAATCCCAAAGTGTGTGTGATAAGTTAACTGGTGACTCTACATTGTCCCTGAATAAGTATATGCATGTGTGTGTGGGTCTACTGTCCATGTCCATTAAAATCTAACAGCCAACTGAAATCATTAGCAAAAATATTAAGCTTAATAAGACAGCTTTGTAATTTAAAAAGCCAGAACAAAGCCAACAATTCACAACATAACAAGTATGTAGGAATTAAACTTTCTGTTCCTAGGATGTGCCTTAATTGCCAATACAAAACAATATTTCATTCAGAAAGGTGGAGAAGAAAATGTCAGGATTCCAAGTATTTGGTCAGAAAAGCACAAACTTAATTTTTTGTGTATACACATCTGAAAAACAGGTAGATAAAAAAAAATTTCTCCCCAGGGGGGAAATTTGGCTTTATACAGAAGCTCTTTAAATAAATAAATATACACACACACTTTAGTGCGAACACACACTATGACTATAGAGCAGGGGTGTCCAACTTTTGTCCTGGTGGGCTGCAGTGGCTGCAGGTTTTCATTCTAACCCTTTTGCTAATCAGCGAGCAGTTTTCACTGCTAATTAACTCCTTTTCTCTTCATTTTAATAGCCCTATTTTTAAGGATTAAATCCACTAAATTGATTTGTTTCTTCATTAAATGGCAACCAAACAGAAATGAGATGTGAAACAAGCTAACAGATGACCAGATAAATTGGAACGTCAAACTGCAGCCAATTTCACTCCAACCAGTTTCTTAATGAGAAGCCAGTTCTTGCTGTTAATTAAAGCCGCTATTGAATATCATGTCTTGTTGCTGCTCCCATTCTGCCACAGTTGACTGTTCAAGATGTTTTGGTGACCTGAGTAGACCAACATAACCAAGACCTTCACCTATCTTTATTTTCAAGTTAGCTGGTCATGTGGTGGCTTGTTTTGTGTCTCATTATTGTTAGGCTGCTCATTAAGGAAAAAGAAAAAACTAAGGGGTCTGAGTCACGTCAATTAAAACTAAGGCAAAACAAATTAGTCAGCAGCAAAAAAGTCTCACTAATTAAGAAGATGGTTAGAATGAAAACCTGCAGGTACTGTGGCCCACCAGGACCGGATTTGGACACACCTGCTATAGATCAAGAAAATTCAAAAGAAAGGAAACTTCTGACTTGGCTGTCACAGTCACAGTGAGGCATCATGCAGGCATATTGCTGTTCGTATAATGGAGCCCCAGTAGCCATTCTTATCACAATTCTGTTGAATAATTCATTGGCTGAAAGCCCTCAGTTTTAGTGTGTCAAAGAAAACATGTGCTGCTAATTCATAAAGGCACTCAGTTTTGTTTTAATTCTCTCCTTTGCTTCTACCTCTAGAGGGTCCGGAGTGCATTGTATTGAGCTTACTCTTTTAATTAGCATGTTGATTTGATAGGCCACACTTGAAATGATGTTACCAGCCCAGCACACCACAGTGTAGAAAATCATACTGGCCATTACAGAGTTATAGAAAATGTTTAGAATGTGACTTCCCACATTAAGGGAACATAGTCTCCTAAGGAAAAAGATCCTGCTCTGCCCATTCTTATATAGTTCCTCTGTGTCCCAAAGCAAGTCCAACTTGTCATTAATGTGGACCCTCAAGTGCTTGTAGGAGTGGGCCACCTCTACATCCAACCCTTGAATACTGACCAGACATACAGCCTCTTTGGTGTGGCAAAAGTCAGTAACCAGTTGTTTGGTTTTGCTGATGTTAAGATGCAGACAGTTCTCTTTGCACCAAGAAACAAGCTTTTCCACCTGACTCCTATACACTGTGTCATCCCCTTTATCAATACACCCCATAAGTGCAGAATCATCTGAAAATTACTGTAAGTGACATGACGTGCTGTTGTATTTATAGTCTGAAGTGTACAGAGTAAAGAGAAAAGGACAAAGGACTATTCATGGTGGTGATCCAGTGTTGGTCACAAACATATCAGAAACACAGTCCTTGAGTGTAACAAACTGCAGTCTGCCCAACTAACAATCCATTATCCGGGACACCGTAGGCTCATTCACCTGCATATAGGGATGGCTGGATAGTGTTGAAGGAACAGGATAAATCAAAAGACATAATCCTACCAGTGGTGCCAGCTTTGTTCAAGTGAGAATAAGACTTGTGGATCAGATATTTAAATGCATCGTCTACTCCAATCTTTGTTCGATAGGTAAACTGCAGTGGGTACAGGTGGTCTACCACAAGAGGGCTCATACAGTCCGGGACCAGCGTCTCAAAGGTCTTTATGATCTGAGACGTAAGTGCCACTGGACTGTAGTCATTAGGTGAAAAGGCACCTGCCTTTCTTGGAACAGGAATAATGCAGGATTTTTTCCACAGCAGCAACACTTTCTGAAGCCTAAGGACAGACTGTACAGGTGACAGAGGACCCCACAAAGTTGGTCAGCAACAGCCTTAAGAACTAGAGGACTGACTCCATCTGGTCCCACAGCTTTTCCTGTGTGCAGCTTCCTCAGTTGTCTCCTTACTTGGTCTACAGTTATGGGCAGTCCACACTGATGGTCAGATGTGGATTTGTCACTGGCCATCCCTGCTGATGTGGTTTGAGATATGTATGTAGCAGGGAAGGTGTGGGTAGACTGGAAGGAGGCAGTGTGAGGAAAAATCTATTCAAAATTGGTTCAGGGCATTAACTTTGTCCACATCCCCTTCTAGCACCTAAGCCCTGGATTGACTGAGTCCAGTAACTATACTCACTCCATTCCAGACTTCCTTCATGTTATTCTGAGTGAGCTTGTTTTCTATTTTAGCTTTGTGAGTTTCCTTCGCTTCCCTCAGCTTTTTCTTCAGCACACGCTGTGTGCTTTTCAGAGCCTCTTTGTCACCGGATCTGAATGCTCGCTTTTTCTCATTCAGGAGACCTTTTAGCTCCTTAATGCAAAGTCCTATTGTTTCTGCCTTCACACAACAGCTGCAAAATGCACATACATCACACAAATAGAATGTTAATGCAGTTAAGTGGGGAAATGAAAATTCTCATACATGTTTAATCCAGCAAAAGGGTTGCAGGTGTTTGTAGTGCATTCTGCTAGTGTTCACACACAAGTCCAGAACTAACCCTGAATGTGGGGTGTTTGTCCAGTGCAGAGCTTACATGACTTTAAGTCAAAGTCACCAACTAGCTGAAACAAGATAGATGTCTTTGTGATGTGAGAGTCAAACTGTGGGATCCAGGCTTGATGACATACCAGGACTAACCACTACAGCAATATACTATCTGCGCAGAAAATGTACACTAATAATTTAGTCTCTTTTCACAATCCCCATAGTGCAAATAATGTGACCTCCTCATGTCTGCCATGTTTGCATTATAGTCTTGGGACTATTACTACCTCAATTCTATCAGAACTCTGCTGTACTTGTACCTATACAACAGTCTTCACATTACTGTTTCTAGTATTTGAACTATTTTTATGATTTACTGTACTCTGTTCTGTTCATACTGTACTTACTGTATACATTGTCCATATTGTGTTTTAACTCTCACTAATCATTCTATTCATACTCTTGTCTGTACAAACCTTTCAATGCCGTATATATTGATAATAGTGGCTTTCCCCCTGCTCGCTTTGCTCGCCAACCCCCCCGGTCTGTGTTATGTGTCAGCCACTTTGCGTCTCTTCCATTCGCTTTGTGAAGAGGAGGGCTGAATGCTCCCCAAGGACATGTGGTCGCTCCTCTGAAACCCCCTCTTAAATGGTATTACAGTGGGAAACAAATACAGTTTTTTTTTTTATCTCCTCTTTGCTCGAACAGCTGCTGGCTTGTTGCTGCTGCTGCCGTGCCACATGCTCTGCATCTTGCACAGCGCTTCGAACATTTAAAAGCCTGTACAGCAGCTGTCCTACACTTTGTCTTTTATTTCTAGCCCGGGTGTGGTAAAATCTTTTGGCACAAATTCTCGTCTCGCAGGACGTGAGTTCTTTATATTTTTTAGTTTATAATTTAAAAGCGGAATAAGAATCTGAAAATCTAACAACATCACATTAAAGTTCGATAAATTCTGAAAAGAATGATAACAAACATATATATGTAGGTTTTAAAATAAGCCCTATTTCAAGCGTGACAAAATATGTGATATAAAAATTCACATAAAATCGTTGCACTTTTAGGCTTAGGACTTTATATATATATATATATATATATATATATATATATATATATATATATATATATATATATATATATATAGAGTAGATTTATCTGATTGTTTCTGTTTGCACTTCTGGATAGATGTAAAATTACATTTTGTTGACATTGTACTTACCGTATACTGTGTTCAATGACAATCCAGCTGAATTGCAGTCTAGTAAGAGAAGTAACTAAATTTAAAAGCCCAGCTACCACAATGTGCTGTAAATGTACTTAGAATCTGGGTGAGACATTGTAACCACTAAAGTAAATTTGGATAAAAATGACGCCTGACCATCTCTATGCCCCAGCCATGAATCTGACGTGCAAACTGGCCCAATCACCTCTTAGTACGAATTAGGGTTATAGGCCATAATGAATTACTATGCCATAATGTGAAGAACTCAACAGCAATGAGTATGTTAAAACTGTGTCTTAGTCAAAGACATTACAGGATTTGTCTTTATTTTTTATTTTGCCTTCTGCATAATTTTGCCTTCTTTCCCTTGGCTTTTTGTCTTTCTACTTACATCCTGAATGTGTCCTTGCCTGCTCCCTGTAATTTGACACTACTGGCCTATGATCATGGGTTCTGTGTTTTGATCATCGCTCTACAAGATGCTGCCACAAAATCGAATCCACTAATGAAACCTGCCATTAGCTGGTCTCGTCCATTCAAGTACTACTGAACCCTCCATTCTCTCGGAGAGCACATTTTCAAGGAGGCTCATGGCTCAGGAGCTAGGTTAAAAAAGCAGTTGTTTGTGCTGTAGATTTGGCAGCGGTGTACAGGTTTACAATAAGCAAGCAAGATTTGGGGGAATATCAATGAGTGAATGCAAAGCCCTTTTTGATATGCCTGCTTAATCCTTCACTACCTGCACCCTTACCAAATACTGCCTGCCTGTATCAACAGCCTGTCTGATGTGAACATGAAGACATCTGAATTTTAATTTATTAAAGTAACTTTGGCTTCTCTAGACAAATGCCAGAAATAGCATATCTGTGTCAAAGCATTCATTCTGGGGGAGAGACTGAACTCATTAAGCAGTTGTGTCATTTCTTTCAGCTTAAATGATTTTGCACTTGGAGGGCTCACTCAGCATGTAACCATCTTGCTTTGCCTCTCTGCAGTACTGTGTGATTTTACACATTTTTCAGTCTGCTGAAGACATGGAAGCAATGCTGTATCAGCATAAGGCAGGCCTGCACTGATGAAAAACAAGAAGATCCCTCAATCCACTTCTTTTAAGACCCTGTGTTTTTTTTAGGAAATTCAAAGAATAATTTAATGAGCAGAACATTACAGCAGGAATTGAGAAAAAAAGAAAGAAAACTGTGGACTTTTAGATCATCAAGATGTAGGGAAGTACAAATTCAGAACATGAACACATATCAACAATTTGTACAGCATTATGGTGTCTATCGTAAAAAATATCTATAACATAGTTCCCACTTATTGTAAATGAAGGGTTTACGTTATATAGTTCCATATACAGTATCAGTTTAGATAGATAGATAGATAGATAGATAGATAGATAGATAGATAGATAGATAGATAGATAGATAGATAGATAGATAGATAGATAGATAGATACTTTATTAATCCCAAGGGGAAATTCACGATGTTGAATTCACAATTATGTTTAAACATAATAAATAATTCAATGGTATGCTCAACGTGTCTTTGTCTTTCTGGAGCATTATAGTATTAAGCAAACTTGGCCCATGATATATTTGATATAAATGACAAGGAATACTCTTTTATGGGTGTAAAGATGAATAAATTAGAGGATTTTGACGTGAACAGGCCAGACATCCCATCATGAGTAGTAGTCCTATTCACTGAGGAGAGAGAGGTTGGGAGCATGCACTGATAACACGTTGCCACACCCACCACATAATGAACCACCTGAATTGGGACCCAAAGGCAGTGGGTGACACCTCAGCATCACACTGGAACAGTGTGAGTTTTCTACAGAGGCTGGAGTGCCAATCCTATCACCCACCCCCAAGGTTTCCCTGTAAACTGAAGGGCCAGCTTTCAGGGCTGGTTGCAGATTAAAGTCATAACCAGGACAAAGCAATTGCAGGTTAAGGGCCATGCTCAAGGGTGCAACGGAGTAGAGTCATCTCTGGCCTTTTACGGGTTTCAAACCGTCAACCTTCCAATTGCTGGCATAAATCCCTATCCTCAGAACCATCACTCCACTGAGAGTCTCCAAAATAACATCAAGTCCAGATTTGAAGGTCCCTTCCCTTTACCACACTGCTTGGTGAGTTATGCCATGTGTCTGTGTGTTATGATTTGGGATAAACTTCTTAAATTTTTTCTGGTTAAAGTTATCACCTGATATTCAAAATTTATTTTTAACAATATGAATTCTCTCTTCCTCACACTGAGCATAACAGTATGTTTAAATGAAAAAAAAACTTTCCACCATTTGTGCAAACATTTTCCCTTAATTAGTTTCCAACTATGTCTCCAACTGTTTTTTTTTCTCTACCTTGTTCTTTACATAGGAAATATATGGATTTACTTAGAACTTGGCACTATTCCGGGCTGGCCCTACCGAACTAGGCAGTTGCACCAAAGTTTTTTGGTAGCTTCCTTAAGGGAACCATCCTGGATGTTGTGTAGTGTGTGCTTAGTGGGCGAGGAGGGTGACGCAGCACTGTCCGGCCACCACACCAAATCACTAACATGCAGCAATGTACAAAAGAATTTCTGGTTCAGCTAGAGGGAACATGGAAGAGGAACCAGTATGCATCAAACTTAATTATTTTACATTTATTTACAAGCTTCTAAATGTAGCAAAATAAATATAAATATACATACATTCGGGCGGCACGGTGGCACAGCGATAGCGCTGCTGCCTTACAGTTAGGAGACCTGGGTTTGCTTCCCGGGTCCTCCCTGTGTGGAGTTTGCATGTTCTTCCCGTGTCTGCTTCATTTCCTCCGGGTACTCCGGTTTCCTCCCATAGTCCAAAGACATGCAGGTTAGATGCATTGGCAATCCTAAATTGTCCCTAGTGTGTGCTTGGTGTGTGGGTATGTGTGTTGCCTGCGGTGGGTTGTTTCCTGCCTTGTGCCCCGTGTTGGCTGGGATTGGCTCCAGCAGACCCCTGTGACCCTGTAGTTAGGATATAGAGGGTTGGATAATGGATGGATGGATACATATATACGCACACAAATAAAAAATAAATATATTGTGACAGATACAGTAGCTGGGGCTCTTATCCGGCCGGGACACCTCCATGATGGAAGGAACTGGGGAAACAGCTTACACAGGGCACTATCTCCCCCAGAACAACAGATGGAAGTCCCCCTGGATTGTTAAGGTGCCACAGCTTTAGAGCATGAAAGCTCAACCATGCTGGGGCCCGTGGCCACCGCCAGTGAGTGCATGAAGAACTGCTGAGACCTTGTCTGCAGGATTGCTGCCACACCCAGAAGTACTTCCAGAAGGAGGTCACGAGACCACCTGGGGTACTTCCAGATGCTCTATAAAAGGAGCCGCCTCACACCATTCAAGAAGCCAGAGTCGAGACGGAGAGAGACAAAGCTTGCCAGAAGCTTTAGAAGTTAGCCAATATCGCACATTCGAATACAAGTTTTAATTACACTTGTCTTTTACTGAAAATTATACTTGATTCTGTTTATTTTGTTTTGCGTGCTAAGATGAGCGTGCTAAGATGAGTGGAGGTGGAAGAGAGATGAAGAGACAGAGAGAAGGCAAAGTATACTGTATATTGTGTGGGACTGTGTTTATTACTGTACTATACTACATCAGTGGGAGGGAAATGGATAAAGAGTATGTTGTGCTTGAACATGTGTCTGTGTCTGTTGTGTTTGGGGATCTGTGCACCCCTTGGTGGTCACAAAATATATATACAGTAGGTCTAAATCTCAGTCTGATTATTTGGATGGTTACCTACCAGGTAATGCATGTGGCTGGTCGACCAGTCAGCAAAGATCAGCCACATCCTCTCAGTTGTGAGAAGCAGATAATGTGATACAGATATGTGATACAGTACAAAGAGTGCACAGCACATGTTTCGCCCTAATTGGGGCTGCTAAGGTGTATGCACCTTTGCTTCCCCTTACGGGGATCGAACCTCAGATGTCAGTACCCGAGGCAAAGCCTCTGACATTGCGACCTACAGTATGAATGTAATCCTCCAATCATCACCCTGTCAAGTAAGTGAACCAGCTGCCGTGGCGCAACGTCAGAGGCTTTGCCTTTGGCGCTAACATCCGAGGTTCGATCTCCGTCTCAAAGGATTAATGAGCTGAAATGAAAGTAATATTATGTATGTGTATATTATGTATATATATAAACAAAACTAGCCAAATATATTTCAAAGTATCAGACTATACTTTCTATTGTATTTGTTTATCTACATGCAATGTTATAATTGTTTCACAAAGAAGTCTTGAGAATGGCAGCACTGAGCAAAGAATTAGGATTTCCCCTTATTTCAGGAAGTGACTTACAATTCAAATTCCCATTGCTAACAGACACCATTTAAAAATAAACATATTTCTAGATTTCTTTCTAAGTCTTTTTTTTCTTTTGAGAAACCATACCATCCCATTTTCAAAACCTACTTAGTCCTGAACAGGGGTTCAGAGGACTGGAGCCTACCCCAGCATGCACAGTGCACAAGGCAGGAACAATCCCTGAAGAGGGTGTCGGCTCATCTCAGGGAATGAAATAATTTTTTGCAAACACAGATTTGAAGTTCATCAATGAAAATGTTTCATCAATCAGACTAATTGTACTGTATTTGAATGCCCACATGTTTTCTGTGGGCGTTGGCTCACTTTGGGCTTTGTGCAGGTGGACCAATTTCACAATGTACAAATGGGTCCCATAAAGGGAAAAATGTGGTCTAAATACCAGGAGGCTGTCCCACATAATACCTTCATAGGACAATGATGTTCAGTCCAAATTTAACACTTTCCAATTTTAGTCGTCCAAAAAGAATTCACACATTCTTCATGCTCAATCTTAATAGAGTGTTTCTATACAATATAATATTTCTGTTAGACAGAGTGATCCAGTAAGTAACCAGTAAAATATCTAAGAAGATACACAGCAACCATTAAAAAAACTAAATGGGTTTTAGTCACAGAAAAGATGGCAAGAACAATTTGGATTTTTTTTACAATACTTTAATATTAAACAAAATTCCAGTCAGTCAACAGCACAATGAACATTTACTTTCAACCATATACTACAATAACATTTAAATTACATAATCTCACAACAATAAAGTGTAATCTTTGAAAGCATAGCTTTAGCTGAAAATTTTGACTATGTGGTCTTTGCAAATATATTTGCAACACTTAGTGCAAGTTGTGCTGGAAATGAAACATATACATTCCAAGAATAGCTGGCTCATAACAGCCCATGTCTTGATTCCATATTTTGCTCATTTGCTGGCTTGTGTGTTGATTGGCTTTTATTATGACATGTGGCTTCATGTGTGAAATTTTTCTCAGTCTCACCAGTAAGGGACACTGATTATAAGGCTTAGATGGCTGCCACTATGGGAGCCAAGTCAGTTCTTGTGACAGTTTGAAGACACCAATTCACACTTCCGATTCAAACAAACCAAGTCAATTCTTCTGTGAGTTTCAAGGTCCCTGCACTTTCAAGGTACTCCTTGACTCTTCCACATTCTGACAATAAATGTGACACTTTACTGTTAGAATATTTTCCCATGACTTGACATTTTTTAATAGAGACAAAGAAAAAAAACAGTAAAGCTGCACAGCACTAGCAACAGGAGCAAACTTTAATCTGCAGATGCTCAAACTCCAAAGGAAGAAGACACCAGGATTCATAACGGAGCTCTGTAAGCAACAACTTCCTCCCAGTTTGGCAAATTCCTTCCTCTTCAGCCTCAAAAGCACATGCTTTTTATACAGACTTTTAACAAAGATCTCTTTTTTTTGCTCCTGAATCAACAGCCACATTTCTGTACTTATGTAAATATGACTCAAGCTAGTTGTAATATTTACAGGACATTTCAAAATAATCATAAATATGGTCATTTTAGTGATTTATTTGGTCTTAGTGTGTGGCACGAGCCATCAGAGACATTTATTGGCAGAGGATTTTGTTTCTCACCTATATAGTAATTTTATTTCTGTTTATTTTGATTACATCAAAGTCATTTACCATAAGTCTGCTGGATCTATTCAGTTCCAACATGTGGTACACTAAGAATTACTAGGTGGTACAAAAGCAATAGAAAAAGCATACATGGTCAATTGTGCAAAAGAAAAAGACAAAGAATCTATTCCAGGGCTTCAATTTGAGAGCAGCACTGAATGAAAAAGAACAGAAGCTTCACCTTTATCCTCGGTTATAAATATGACTACAGTTTAACAACAGCACATGCGACAGAAGAGAATGCAATGCTGTTCTGCACTTATCTGTCCAATTAAGGGCCTAATTCTGCATTAATGCACAAGCGACAGCAAAGTCTGATCGCTTTTGTGAGGATGCTTGAAAACAGCAGAGCAAGGCTGATGGTAACACTTATTTAACTAAGGTCGCCTTAAAGTTGGGAAAAATCGAAAAAAAGAGTGAAATATTTTGTAAAATTAAAGCATCCGGTGTGTGACATTTGAAATTTGAATTAATTTCACTGCATTAAAAATACTTCTTATAAGCCTTCTTATGTTCTCAGATACCCTGACATATTCACAGAACAGCAGACGCCACCAACTTGACAAAGTAATTTTCTGAAAAGGCTGATTTGAAAAGTGTGTTCATAAAAAAGACAGCCTTAGAGTTTGTGTAAAAAAAATATTCCAAATGATTTTAGTATTTACCAATTCAAGAGGCAATAACATAATGTCTGATTTTTTAATTAATCTTAATTAATTTTAATTTAATTCATTTTAAGTAGTATTTATTTTTTAGGTAATGGACAGTCTTTCTATATAAAATGCTACCGTGGCTGTCTGTTTGTCTATCCAGGATTTTAAATCACCTGTAGATCGCAAACTGTTTGACCTATTGACCTGAAATTTGGTACACATATACTATGTGACATCTACTATCTGCTTTCGGGGTGACGATTGACCGCCAAGGTTATTCCTCTTTATATTTTTATTTTATTTTATTGTAGAATCAACTCTCTGCAGCGGCCAGCAGGGCGGCTGTGCGGCACATGTGTACAGGCGTCATTCTCATCCCTACCACCATCGCCGTCACTTACCCTACCTCTTCATATCTTAAATCATTCTTGTGGCAGATTGGAGTGCCAGCATCTGTGAACAATTAAAGAAAACGTACTAAGTAATTGCAACACAAACACTGACTTAATCAGTTTTAACGTGAAAAGATGCCGATGAAAGAAGAGAAGAAGCGGGCCACCAGGGTGGAGAAAAGAAGAGCTGCTCAGGAAGCAGCAAGTGTATCAACCTTTGAGCAAACGAATGGTAAACGTACAGGAAAAGAGGATGAAAACTAGGAATGGTCAAGTCAAGTGTATTCACTGAATGTTATCATGCAGTGTGCAGTTACTGGTTTTGTTATAATAACAAAATGTAAATGAGAATATGGCAGTTATTTCCCATTGTGTTTAATGGGCAAATAACACTGTGTTTGCATACTTGAATGCTTAACAGTTCTGGCATAAAACAGCAGTAAATCACACATATAGAGTGACTTTCACAATGCTGTTATGGAAGAGTAGAGCAGTGGGGTAAGAAAATCTGCCCCAAAATTCTCTGTGAGTTAACATGTTTACCATGCAGAAGGTTGTCTGTTTTACTTATGATTGACTCCATCAACTAACCCCTGAAAGATGTGAAAAAGTTGATGATTGCTGTGGGGGGATATTAAAAAAAAGTATAGTGGTCTAGAGTAATACAATGTGGAAATTAGAACAAGGAAAAAACAATCAGTTATTTGCTTACATTCTATCATCAGTTTTAGCATTCAAGACAGATTTTTTTAAATATATTCAAATGATTTCAAGAGCGACATTTGACTTGACAGCCCTAGTTGACATACATGGGTTTTGGTGTTGCATGATTCCCTTTGAGTGAGTAAGAAAATAGTTTATGCAGGTTTAAATAAAAAAAAAAGTTTTAGTTGTACATAAAAGTGAACTTTATAACAAATATGTCAGCCTATACACAAAAACCAAATGCGTGTAACATGTTCTCTTTGGTTTACTAAGATAGCACACAGAAGGCAGCCAATCAGGAGATTTTGTCAGCCCTTCCGCATATCCATTTTTTTCATTACAGAAAGTTCTACTTGTCACTTCATGCTTGCATTCTATTCAAAGGAGCCAGATGAGACAGAGAAATCCCATTTAGAAAATTAATTCATGCATTTATTTCTAGTAGGATTGACTACTGCAAAATTGTTTTTTATACAGCCTCCAGTTAATCCAAAATGCTGCTGCAAGAATTATTACAAGAACAAGAAAATATGAACACATAACTCCAGTTCTTAAATCCTTACACTGGCTCCCGGTAAAGTTTAGGGCAGACTTCAAAATCCTCCTTTTAACATATAAAGCCTTAAATGGCCAAGGTCCGGCTTACTTATCTGAACTTATCAAAACTTACAAACCAGATCGCACATTAAAATCTCAAGAAGCCGGTCTGCTTATGATCCCAAGGATTAATAAAATAACAGTGGGAGGTCGAACTTTTAGTTACAGGGCCCCTAAACTGTGAAATGGTCTGCCTGCTACTATAAGAGGTGCCCCTACAGTCTCATCTTTCAAATCACGGCTGAAGACTCACTACTTCAGTTTAGCATATCCTGACTAGAGCTGCTGATTAACTGTACAGACTGCATCTCTGTTGTTGATCATTAGCACTAAAACATAAGTAATATGACAGTTATAATTTGTTACTAACCTTCACCTATTCTGTTTCTCTTCTCGGTACTCAAATGTGGCACTTGGTGCCACTGCCCACCTGCCAAGTTGTTTTGCCTGTCTAAAGTAAAGTCACTTCTGATGGAGGATCACAAGCCCAGCGCTGTCTCAGCTGTGGAATGACCAATTGGCTGAGGTCCCCAGGACTCTAAACAAATCCAAATCATATTATAAGATATCATCTACTGTTAAATTCTGCTCTGTGATTGTAATATTTTTATTTTACTATTATACTGTATCGAGGATTACTTGTGTTCTGTTCTGTGCATTGTATTATATTGTATTGACCCCCTTCTTTTTGACACCCACTGCATGCCCAACATAACTGGAAAGGGGTCTCTCTTTGAACTGCCTTTCCCAAGGTTTCTTCCATTTTTTCCCTACTAGGGTTTTTCCTTGTCTTCTTAGAAAGTCAAGGCTGGGTGGTTGTCAAAAGGCAGGGCCTGTTAAAGCCCATTGCGGCACTTCTTGTGTGATTTGGGCTATACAAAAATAAATTGTATTGAATTGTATTGTAAAAATAATGTTAATGAATCAGCCATATGGTAGAGAAAGTTGAGTGCTTAATGCAGTTTGAAAACATCAGAGTGTCTCTTTTTGGATGAAGGTAACTGTTTTAGATGGCCAAATTAAGACTTAATTCTGAGTTCAACAAATGCAAGTCGTGTTCCATTTTGACATCTTTGCACGTAACAGTATCCAAACTGGACTTAAACTTACTGATTACAGGTGCATGTAATAATATTGCATTAGTCAAAGACCATACACTGGAGGATCCATTTCATAAGGTGGATAAGATGGCTGGTTAGTAATGTGAAGTTTGCTGTTTCGTAACTGGCTTGCGTTGGGTATCGCTGAGCTTAGAATATGACAGAAAAAATTTGTCAGCAATGACAAAACATCAGTTTGATGGAAAATATCACTTATTTCATTACAAAATGCCATTTGTATTAGGTAATGCTGTTGTCCAGTAATGAATAATTTTTACAGTGATCAACAAGACAGTTACAATCGGTGCAATAATTTATGTATGCAGGCTATCATTAATTCCAGGTTAATTTGTTGAGGTGTTCCGGCTATGTATATACTTTAAGTTGCTTGTTACTCTCGAAAATTTGTCATTTTTAGGAAATAAATACCCATTCTTTCCAAAATGTGCTTCATCATTAATATTTATAACAAAGGTAGCGACATTTGGCCAGTGACTATTCAACAATATAAGTTTATTCGCTCCTTTAATCTGTTATCTCATCATTTTATCTTTATTTCAAGGATTATGTTATACACTACATCATTAATATCTACATGAAGGAGATTAAAATTTTCATTGTACAACATTAGTGCATGGGTATCCGATGTTCATCAGACTGGCAAGATTAGGGAAAAAGTGTTGCATTGTTTTAGGAAAGATAATAATGTGTATTTTCAGATAAGCTAAATACAGCATATGACAAAAAAGGGGTCAGCAGAAAAATTAATCTTCAGGTTTAGAGTCTCTCTTGAAGTTCACCTTCTTGTATGGTAGTATAACAGGGACCGAACTAGATCACAGCAGCCTAGAAGTGGTGTCTGTAGTAGAAATCAGAGAGAACACACCATCATAGAATAAGAAACAAACAAGTCAGATGAGAGTTCAGGGGCAAACTTGGTTGGTGCAATACCAATTGAAGTGGACTGGGCAACTAGTAAGAATGGACAGGGAAAGAGAATTAACAATGTATATGGAGACATGGCCTGATAGTTGCCAGCTTGTGGGGAAGATCGAAGATGACATATGAGGATGTGATTGTATAAATTGTTGTTAGAGGAGTAAAGACATAAGTTGAGTGATGGAAACGTGTGCACTGGAATTGGTCATTTCAATGGACTGAGGCACTCCTATGGTGAGACACTGGCAGCTGAGGACTGAAAGAAGAGTTTCTAACATCCTACAGTATTTTAAGTTGACATGCTTTTTAATTTAATAGTAATTCAATTCAAATATAACTTATTAAAAATGATTTTCTTCTTGACTTAATTCTCTACCACTATATGTTGGATTAATCTTGCAGCAATAATTGTTTGACATCCTGGTCTGTGATCTCAAAATTAAAAAAAGAAAATTAATTATACCTTGTTGATCAAATACTGAGTCATAACTGTTACTTCAACATATGCCTTTAGACAATTGAGGTACATTTTAGAAACAATGTAGTATTTTAGACATTTTAAATATGCTGGTAATTGCTTATAAAATGCTTGTAAAGCATTTTAGAATCATTCTCTTTATCAAAAATGCTAGAAGGTAAGAAGAAATGCTTTAAGATTTGACAAATCAAGTGGTGCGTTATCTCTGGCAGTTTCTAGTGTGTAACACCTGTATTGCTCCTTGCAGCTATATTTTACCTTTTGGATTGGGTGAAGTGTGGACCAGCCAGAAATTAAACTGAATCTATCAAAGAAGCACTTGCTTCTCTGCTTCAAGGTGAATTTTTAACCTTTTATTGGATGCCACTGTGTGAAAGTAGCCAACACCATTTATTTGCGTCCTTATGTATTATAAATGGTCTTTTTCATGAGAAAGTAACAGACATACACAAATAAAGATAACATTCAGACGTAAAAATATTTTTCATTTTAAAGAACTTTTTAATTTATTGGCCTTAAAGTACAACTCATGTGCAGTTATTGCACTATTATTTTGTTTTATACCTTGAATAATAATAAAAAATGTGTTATTAAAATTACATAGTAAATACCTTTATCTGCTGATGTTAAGTGTCGGCCATGTCCCCCATACTGTCAGTCTGTGGAGTTGCATAGTAAAATACAGATTAGTAAGCATGTTAGTGGCAGTATTTAATTTGACACTCGTCCCATTTTCTTAGACAGCAAATTGTACATAATTCTGTTCATTCTTTCCTTCCTCCTACAGAAAGACCCTCCAGTCCCCGAACCTCTTCTCCATTCTTTTTGACTTATACTTCAGCTACACAAACTACATTCTGATTATGGAGATACAAAGATTAGAATATCAACCTTACAACCCTTTGTCATTCAGTTTATTTCTTTTAAACATCCCAGACTAGATTATTCTTTCAGATCAGTTTAATTTCCTTTGACCCCTTTATGTGCTGGGACTCATAAAACAAAACACATGATAGACCCATATTGTGCAACCAGCCAATGTTTGATTCACTTCCAGTAGCAAGTCTGGCCTTGCTAAAGAATTACCTACTTTAATGTTCTGTAAGACAGCAAAGGAATCAGAACAGATAAGGCTTCTGTTTGGACATAGTACTGTACTTCTATCCATTGTAGACCCAAAATAATGGCAATCAGCTCAGTTGTAAATACCGACAAATAATCAGACAGTCTTTTCTTAATATATACAGTGGTGTGAAAAACTATTTGCCCCCTTCCTGATTTCTTATTCTTTTGCATGTTTGTCACACAAAATGTTTCTGATCATCAAACACATTTAACCATTAGTCAAATATAACACAAGTAAACACAAAATGCAGTTTGTAAATGGTGGTTTTTATTATTTAGGGAGAAAAAAAATCCAAACCTACATGGCCCTGTGTGAAAAAGTAATTGCCCCCTTGTTAAAAAATAACCTAACTGTGGTGTATCACACCTGAGTTCAATTTCCGTAGCCACCCCCAGGCCTGATTACTGCCACACCTGTTTCAATCAAGAAATCACTTAAATAGGAGCTGCCTGACACAGAGTAGTAGACCAAAAGCACCTCAAAAGCTAGACATCATGCCAAGATCCAAAGAAATTCAGGAACAAATGAGAACAGAAGTAATTGAGATCTATCAGTCTGGTAAAGGTTATAAAGCCATTTCTAAAGCTTTGGGACTCCAGCGAACCACAGTGAGAGCCATTATCCACAAATGGCAAAAACATGGAACAGTGGTGAACCTTCCCAGGAGTGGCCGGCCAACCAAAATTACCCCAAGAGCGCAGAGACGACTCATCCAAGAGGTCACAAAAGACCCCAGGACAACGTCTAAAGAACTGCAGGCCTCACTTGCCTCAATTAAGGTCAGTGTTCACGACTCCACCATAAGAAAGAGACTGGGCAAAAACGGCCTGCATGGCAGATTTCCAAGACGCAAACCACTGTTAAGCAAAAAGAACATTAGGGCTCGTCTCAATTTTGCTAAGAAACATCTCAATGATTGCCAAGACTTTTGGGAAAATACCTTGTGGACTGATGAGACAAAAGTTGAACTTTTTGGAAGGCAAATGTCCCGTTACATCTGGCGTAAAAGGAACACAGCATTTCAGAAAAAGAACATCATACCAACAGTAAAATATGGTGGTGGTAGTGTGATGGTCTGGGGTTGTTTTGCTGCTTCAGGACCTGGAAGGCTTGCTGTGATAGATGGAACCATGAATTCTACTGTCTACCAAAAAATCCTGAAGGAGAATGTCCGGCCATCTGTTCGTCAACTCAAGCTGAAGCGATCTTGGGTGCTGCAACAGGACAATGACCCAAAACACACCAGCAAATCCACCTCTGAATGGCTGAAGAAAAACAAAATGAAGACTTTGGAGTGGACTAGTCAAAGTCCTGACCTGAATCCAATTGAGATGCTATGGCATGACCTTAAAAAGGCGGTTCATGCTAGAAAACCCTCAAATAAAGCTGAATTACAACAATTTTGCAAAGATGAGTGGGCCAAAATTCCTCCAGAGCGCTGTAAAAGACTCATTGCAAGTTATCGCAAACGCTTGATTGCAGTTATTGCTGCTAAGGGTGGCCCAACCAGTTATTAGGTTCAGGGGGCAATTACTTTTTCACACAGGGCCATGTAGGTTTGGATTTTTTTTTCTCCCTAAATAATAAAAACCACCATTTACAAACTGCATTTTGTGTTTACTTGTGTTATATTTGACTAATGGTTAAATGTGTTTGATGATCAGAAACATTTTGTGTGACAAACATGCAAAAGAATAAGAAATCAGGAAGGGGGCAAATAGTTTTTCACACCACTGTACTTGTAATTCTGGGACACAAAAAGCTAATACTGCATTTCTCATTAAGTTACCTTTAGATCCACCTGTAATCAATTAAACAATTCATCTGCTTTTATACTTTTTCTAATTACCATTATCTTATCTAATACATTGCATCATCTGACTAATAAAGTTCTGACTTAAAATGCAGAACTTTATTTAACCTCCTCCAATCAATGTTGATTCTGCCATTATTGTAAATACAGCTTTGTTAATAGGCATGTTTAGTGGACTGTCCTACTGATCTTAGCACCGCTTCATAGGAGAGGTGTATCGGCTTTCCCAACAGTTTATTCCCAATTTCTAGAGGGGTGTTTGTTACTCATTTACCTTAATCTAACCTTGGAAAATGACATTGGTATCTTCCATAAGATGAGGCAGAGACTTAGTGTGCTTAAGCTTTAAGTTACATTTAGTTAACTCTTGAGTTTCATTCAATCCTTTTCCTTGTGTTTAATAATTGATTCTGTTATAGCTTCTATATAGAGGAGTATTTCAGACAAAATTCAATAAATAAACAAATGCACATATAAATAAAAGTAATGTGAAATGTGAGCATAAATAAATAAGTGTGCAACAAAATATTTGTTGTTGCTTATTCATTTATTTAATTTTGTCCATAATATTCCTCCAAACATATTATGAAATATGGCTTGAAATACAACTGTCACTTTCACTCATCAAAGTTGAGAAGGTGGGCTCTAGTACATACAGTACTGTGTTTTGATTGGTGACTGCTCCTCTGTAGATTGCTCATGCCTGATTCAATACATCTGTGCAGGAGATAGAAGTTAATGAAATAGCATAAGAATTAGTTATCATGTATTTCAGAGAGAATATTGAAGATTTATCAGAAGAAATTGCAATGTTGGCAGCCCTTTTAGACTACGATGTTGATTAATCTATTTTTAAAAACATCGAAGAACTGGCTGATCAGATGACAAAGTTACCTGCTCTGGATGCCCATCCTTTGACATTCCAGCTGAGACAAAAAAATGCTTTCTTTTATGGGGTTTAGAAGTACAACAGTGTAGCGGGGCTACATAGTTATAGTGTTGTCAAATGTTAGTACTACGTGCGTCTTGTTTCCATCGTCCCGTTTGCTGTTTATGTGTGTGTCAGTGAATGCGATGATGAAAGGAGACCGCAGCCCCAAGGAGAGGAGAAAGAAGGAGACCATTTTTTCACAACCACGGATCAACTTACCTGCTGTTTTTTCACATCGCGCTTTTACAATAGTTTGTTTTTCATTCCTCCGGACTGTCTTCCATCCCTCATCTGCAGAGACCCCGGGGTCGGATCATCATCCACCATGCGTCGAGGAATCACGGTGAGGTTGCTCCAATTGCCGGGAAAATCAAACAACTCACTTTTCTCTAGTTCAGTCATCCATATTCAGGACAGTTTTTACAACCGGACTCTAATTCACGATCAGACATTCCGTATATCATTCATTGTTGTTATTCGTTGTTTGTTATATGTTACAGGGGCAAGGGAGGGTTTGTTGTATTTATATATGGTGATATTTATATTTATATATGTATATATTTCTATTTTGCATTTGTCTTGTTGTTTCATTTAATACAATTAATCAGTTTAATTTTACATACCTGCTTTTCTGTTGTGCTTATATTTTTTTTTTTTTTTTGTTCTTTGTTTCGCCTTATACAATTTCTTGTATTAGGAATTTGGTAGTTTTCGCATACCCCTTGGGGTCAGAGCGCAGGGTCAGCCATTGTACAGCGCCCCTGGAGCAATTACAGGTTAAGGGCCTTGCTCAAGGGCCCAGCAGAGCAGGATCTCTTTTGGCAGTGACGGGGATTTGACCCGGCAACCTTCGGGATACCAGCGCAGATCCTTAGCCTCAGAGCCACCACTCTGCCCAAATTTACACCGTCGATTGTGGGGAAAAGTTTAATTTGTTAGAGGTACGGCTTGATAGTTAGATTCAGACTCAGTAAATTATCCAGGCCACAGGTCTTGGAGGTGTAGCTGCCGGCTGGGTAAGGGGTCGGCCGTTACAACAGATTTCAGATCTATATAGTGTATCAGAGAAGACGATCACAAGGTGAATGAGCCAGTGTGAGATACGGGGAGCTGCACCTGCATTGGTTTAAACACTTTGACATAGAAAGCCCAAAGCAGTGCCAACTAATATTTTGTCACTGATTATATTTGTCACTGATCAGAGCTGTAAAGTTGTTTGAAAAAGTAGGCGCAAATATGTCGTAAAACAAGGGTCACATACTCAGTTCCAAATATTAGTATATGTACAAGTGTATCCAGCATTCTTAAAAAAAAAAAAAAACATGCCCAGGGAGCAAGTGCCCCCTGCTTGAGAGACTTGCTTTGTCATGTGAAATTATATTTATTTATATTATCAAAAATGTGTCACCCCCAAGAGGCTTAACTCCAAAAATAACAAACCAATCCTATAAGATACCTATTGTAAATGATTTTATTAGTACTGTTTTATCCTTGATATTTTGATACAATTCTATGTAAATGTCAAACAAAAATATATACTGTATACAGTGCATCCAGAAAGTATTCACAGCGCATCACTTTTTCCACATTTTGTTATGTTACAGCCTTATTCCAAAATGGATTAAATTCATTTTTTTCCTCAGAACTCTACACACAACACCCCATAATGACAACGTGAAAAAAGTTTACTTGAGGTTTTTGCAAATTTATTAAAAATAAAAAAGCTGAGAAATCACATGTACATAAGTATTCACAGCCTTTGCTCAATACTTTGTCGATGCACCTTTGGCAGCAATTACAGCCTCAAGTCTTTGTGAATATGATGCCACAAGCTTGGCACACTAATCCTTGGCCAGTTTCGCCCATTCCTCTTTGCAGCACCTCTTAAGCTCCATCAGGTTGGGTGGGAAGCATCGGTGCACAGCCATTTTAAGATCTCTCCAAGGATGTTCAATCAGATTCAAGTCTGGGCTCTGGCTGGGCCACTCAAGGACATTCACAGATTTGTCCTGAAGCCACTCCTTTGATATCTTGGCTGTGTGCTTAGGGTTGTTGTCCTGCTGAAAGATGAACCGTCGCCCCAGTGTGAGGTCAAGAGCGCTGTGGAGCAGGTTTTCATCCAGGATGTCTCTGTACATTGCTGTAGTCATCTTTCCCTTTATCCTGACTAGTCTCCCAGTTCCTGCCGCTGAAAAACATCCCTACAGCATGATGCTTCCATCACCATGCTTCACTGTAGGGATGGTATTGGCCTGGTGATGAGTGGTGCCTGGTTTCCTCCAAATGTGATGCCTGGCATTCACACCAAAGAGTTCAATCTTTGTCTCATCAGACCAGAGAATTTTCTTTCTCATGGTCTGAGAGTCCTTCAGGTGACTTTTGGCAAACTCCAGGCGGGCTGCCATGTGCCTTTTACTAAGGAGTGGCTTCCGTCTGGCCACTCTACCATACATGCCTGATTGGTGGATTGCTGCAGAGATGGTTGTCCTTCTGGAAGGTTCTCCTCTCTCCACAGAGAACCTCTGGAGCTCTGACAGAGTGACCATCGGGTCCTTGGTCACCTCCCTGACTAAGGCCCTTCTCCCCCGATCGCTCAGTTTAGATGGCCGGCCAGCTCTAGGAAGAGTCCTGGTGGTTTCGAACTTCTTCCACTTACGGATAATGGAGGCCACTGTGCTCATTGGGACCTTCAAAGCAGCAGAAATGTTTCTGTAACCTTCCCCAGATTTGTGCCTCGAGACAATCCTGTCTCAGAGGTCTACAGACAATTCCTTTGACTTCATGCTTGGTTTGTGATCTGACATGAACTATCAACTGTGGGACCTTATATAGACAGGTGTGTGCCTTTCCAAATCATGTCCAATCAACTGAATTTACCACAGGTGGACTCCAATTAAGCTGCAGAAACATCTCAAGGATGATCAGGGGAAACAGGATGCACCTGAGCTCAATTTTGAGCTTCATGGCAAAGGCTGTGAATACTTATGTACATGTGCTTTCTCAGTTTTTTTATTTTTAATAAATTTGCAAAAACCTCAAGTAAACTTTTTTCACATTGTCATTATGGGGTGTTGTGTGTAGAATTCTGAGGGAAAAAAATGAATTTAATCCATTTTGGAATAAGGCTGTAACATAACAAAATGTGGAAAAAGTGATGCGCTGTGAATACTTTCCAGATGCACTGTATATAACATAAAGTAATGTTCTTAAACCAACATTAATTATTTCCCAGGGGGCAGGAGTAGTGCCCATTGAAGCCCATATGTAGCTGTCCCCTTCAGTGTCTGGACCACACACATCCCTTAAGTTATCAAAATGCCGCTCCTCAGTGTTCATTACTACCCCTTTGGAGATTTCGGAACTTTAATAAATAGTGCCCTTCAGGTGACCGTGCCCTAGGCGGACACTTGTGTCACCTAATGAATTGACTGCCTCGGGGCTGAAGGTCTATTCTGGCAATACTGGGAGCAAGAGAAGAACTATGTCAAAAACCTGACTTATGATGAAAAACACTTGTGAACCAAATTTCAAGTCGGTGGATGAAAAACACAGTTGTGCATGTAACTTGCATTAACGGAGATTGGATACACTGATGTTTTCATTTAAAAATTATTATTATATTTTCAGCCTGCCAAACACAAACTCATATAATGCTGCAGAATGTCCAGAAGTGGGTAGACAGCCAGTTGTCCTATGGTCTTCAGAACTGTAATTATGTCTAACTCTTGCTACTATTTTGTTATAAATGACTGCAGGTCCCCCAGAGGTTTATTGAGACGCCAATGACTGGAGTTTTTGTTTTGTGCTCCTCGCAGTTAGGAGACCTGGGTTCGCTTCCCGGATCCACCCTGCGTGGAGTTTGCATGTTCTCCCCGTGTCTGCGTGGGTTTCCTCTGGGCGCTCCGGTTTCCTCCCACAGTCCAAAGACATGCAGGTTAGGTGGATTGGTGATTCTAAATTGGCCCTAGTGTGTGCTTGGTGTGTGGGTGTGTTTGTGTGTGTCCTGCGGTGGGTTGGCACCCTGCCTGGGATTGGTTCCCTGCCTTGTGCCCTGTGTTGGCTGGGATTGGCTCCAGCAGACCCCCGTGACCCTGTGTTCAGATTCAGCGGGTTGGAAAATGGATGGATGGATTTATTACAGCACTTTGGGCCTACTCTCAGTAAAGAGTGCTTTGTAAAGATAAACACACCAGAAAAAATATGGATGTTAATATTTATACATTTGCACTATATACCCAAGCAGCTTTTGAATGAAAACACTGATCTTTTTGGATATGGATTTCTTCCCATATGTGAAACTGAAATGAATTCACACTTCTGAGTCCTTTAGTCTTCAAACCTCCAGCATATTTACATCCTCTGGCTCCTTCATATCTCAAAATGTGATTATTGTGATTTTGGTCACTGATGTGATGTACAGTATGTAATACATAACAAGACAACCATTTAATAACATTTATTGGCAACTATTTGTATCACCAATTATTACTGACGACATCAATTAAACATGGCATTTACTTGTCAATGAAGCCTTCTGCCAAAAAAAAGG
This sequence comes from Erpetoichthys calabaricus, assembly GCF_900747795.2. Taxonomy (NCBI): domain Eukaryota; kingdom Metazoa; phylum Chordata; class Cladistia; order Polypteriformes; family Polypteridae; genus Erpetoichthys; species Erpetoichthys calabaricus. The sequence continues at coordinate 159,933,062 of NC_041399.2, forward strand.
TAAACCTTCTGCTCCATCTACTGGCTACAAAAAATATTTTACTTGGGGAGGATTTAATGCAGTGATGGTAAGAGTAATATGTGTATACATTAAATGCTGTACTTTGCTTTTCATTTTCAATAGAAAATACAGTTTTAATTATCTATTGAAAAAACCTAAAAATATATACATGAAAAACTACACTATGGCCATTACTGGTGGCTAAAGACAACCTTGACATTTCATACTCTGTTGAACAGATAAAAATGACTCACTGTAAGTTTGAAAAGAATATGCTGAATTGACCAAGTAATGTGATCTCTTACTTTTTACCTTTTCTATTGGAATACATAATGGGAAGACTAATTGCAAAACTGCAGCAATATTTTTATTGTATTCACTAGGAATGGATGTTGAAAAGATGTAAGAGTAAACACAAATTGTACCAGCCCACACAAATAATAATAATAATAATAATAATCCATTTAATTTATATAGCACCTTTCCCATGTTCAAGGCACTTTACAGAGTTTAAGAAAGAACGGCAGGGTATACAGTATATAGCATTGTACTAAACCAAGTAAATAAATAAAGAAGAGTAAGATAGTAATTCAGAGAAAAGCCTAACAGACAACATAATTGATGGTCTAGCACACACACACACACACACACACACACACACACACACACACAAGTTACATGAGTATCTTGACATAGAGGTAAACTGAAAGAAGGGTAATAAAGTCAGGTAGAGCTAAAAACCTTCTTGAATGGATGAGTTTTGAGTTGTTTTTTAAAAGAATTCATGGAGTCAGCTGACCTGATTAATTTCGGTAGGTCATTCCAGAGTCTGGGCGCTATACAGCTGACGGCCCTGTCACCCATGGAGTGTAGATTAGTGTGGGGTACAACAAGATTGCCAGAATCAGAGGATCTTAGTGGGCAGACAGGCACATAGTGATGGAGAAGGTCACTGATGTAGTTTGGCGCTAGGTCATTTAAGGCTTTGTAGGTTATTAGTAGAATTTTATATTCAGTTCTGTAAGACACAGGGAGCCAGTGAAGACGAAGCAGGATGGGTGTTATGTGCTCGCTGCTGCTGGTCCGTGTAAGGACTCTTGCAGCTGAGTTTTGAATAAGGTGGAGCTGTAATATAAGATTAGAAGGGGCACCTGCCAGTAGGGAATTACAATAATCGATGAGATAAAAGCATGGACAAGTTTCTCAGTGTTAGGAAAGGAGAGGAAGGAGCGAACATGGGATATGTTATGGAGGTGAAAGTAAGAAAGTTTCTTAATGTGATTTATGTGGGCGGAATAAGAAAGGGAGGAATCAAAAATGACACCAAGATTCTTTGCAGTAGAGGCAGGTCTGATGAGATCACCGCCAAGATTGACTGTGAAGGAGCTCATTTTATTAAGTTGCACTTTAGTCCCAATTTGCAGGAGTTCAGTTTTGTTGTAATTTAATTTTAAGGAGTTCTTCTCCATCCAGGTTTTAATTTCACTGAGGCAAGTTGTGAGCTGAGAAAGCTCTGATGAAGTTTCACTATTAACATTGAAATAGAGTTGAGTATCGTCTGCATAAAAATGATAACCCAGTCCAGAACTACGAATAATATGGCCAAGGGGAAGCATATAAATACAAAAAAGCAGAGGACCGAGGACAGAGCCGTGTGGAACCCCTTGTATGGCTGGCGCTCTGCTGGACCTGCTGTTGCCAAGACTAACAAACTCTTGCCTATCAGTCAGAGAGGACTTGAACCACTGGAGGGCAGTGCCAGAGATACCCAGAAAAGGGTAGTTAAAGGCATTTTTTAACAGGAGATGATTACTTTGTTTTAGAGTCAAATGAGTTTGGTTATGCTTCACACAGCAAACTTTCCAGTAAATCAAAATTAACCATAAATGTCTTGTGGGTGTATGGTGGACTGCTTTCATTGAGCGGAAGCTGTTTTCGCCAAGTAAAAATCATGAGGGGTCAATAAACTGCACTAGTGCACTACCACATTTGCAATAATTATGTAGTTTGGGTATAAATCTGGCTACCCAAACATAGCTCTAACAGGGAAATACCTGTTCTCATACCTGCAGCTTCCTTAGCTTTCATAGGGAATACTCAACTGTCAACCGCCTACATACAGTCAATCAATTAATGAAGCAAGGAAGAGAAGTTCAGGTGCCCTTATGTCTATTGTTCATGGACTATCAGAAATAATTTTACAGCATAGAGACAATTTTGATGTGCATGCCTTGAGAAAATAAGATGTACAAGAGAAGTGTGTAAGGCTGCTCGAGTCAATAACCCATGACTGCTCAACTGATTTTACATTGTTCTACCATCCAAACAACATTCCAATACGTTGAGGTGTCTCACCAAAGCTATTCATAGCGTCTCTAGAATAAATTTTCAAAGAACTCAGTTGGGAAGACAGAGTCATCAGCATCAAAGGAGACAAACTCACCTGTGGTTTGCTAATGACATACGGTTCACCACCTATAGAGTTGAGGATGCGGAACAGTGTCAACCTGATCTTGACAAAGCAAGTAAAGACATATGGCAGGAAGTCAATAGAAATAAGACACAGTGTATGCATAATATTTTCTGCCCATACAGAGAGATAAGACTAGAGGCTGATTTGATTAAAAAAGTCAGTTCATACATCTACCTTAATCAAGTGATTACCTCCACACACACACTCAACCAATAGATATCATGCAGAAGAACAGCAACATGATATACTTCCAGCCACATAAAGCTAATACTATAAGAGATTAAAAACACCAAAGTAAGAGAAAATATGTTTATTGCCATGGTTTTACTGTCAATGATATATTTCTGCAGCATATGGAATATATGAAAAAACAGAAGCTTTGAGTTCCACAGTCTGCAATAAAAAGATGGACATTGAAGAGATGAGGAAATATGGCATATAACTTCAAAGTCAAAGATCAAAGATATCAAAGGTCAAAGATATCATTATTGTGGCATTAAAATGAAACAACACAAGGGAAGAACTTGTGGAATGATGACAGATAGACATGTAAAGTGACATTCTGGTGGCTTTCAACTTCGTGTGGCTAATTGGTAAACCTTCAATGAGATGGTAAAATGAAATTTGCAAACACGTTGGTCCTATTTAGAACATCACAGCAGGGAACTGATCAACATATCAACAACTGTTGGCTTCTTTGCTTTGGAAGGTGAAACTATTCCATTGAAAGTGAGAATTAAAGTATTCAGAACACAGGTGTAGCAAAATATGTTGGCTCCATAATACTAGTGACAGTTACAGAAGATATGGATACTAACAATAATCATCATACTTAAGTAACAGACCCACAACCCCTAGCATTAAGTGCATGACTGAAAACAGAGTGATCCATTTGAGGGGCTATAGTGGGGAAAATAACCAACTGTGGTTTCTGCAGCACATTTTGGTGGCAACTGGACATTTTTTTTGGAGTTTATAGCAAGATCTAACACTTTAGATAGATAGATAGATAGATAGATAGATAGATAGATAGATAGATAGATAGATAGATAGATAGATAGATAGATAGATAGATAGATAGATAGATAGATAGATAGATAGATAGATAGATAGATAGATAGATAGATACTTTATTAATCCCAAGGGGAAATTCACAAACTCACCAACTACTACAATACATACATACATTAAATATTTTTTAAAAACTTATTAACATAATAAACCAGCAATTTTTTTTTAACTCCTAGATTCTGTTACTCTTGGTCAGCTACATTCTGTAATGGCTAAAAGCACAGACAACTGACAATAATTGCATTCAATATCACAAAGGTGTAGACTGATAATAGTTCATTATTGGAGATTATACAACCACTTCAAGGTTTGTCAAGTGCAAAGCAGTTCACCGAAAGAAAAAGAAAATTGGACAAATATCCAAGCTGTCAAACAAAACAACTTCTATGATTATTACAAAACAATAAGAAAAACCAAACCAGAAACTCTAATTAGTGCATGCTAAAACAATGAGTCATCAAACTTGATTTAAATGCCACTAACCAATGATGTCTCTCTAATATCGTTATTGTAATCTTAAGCAGGCCTGCATCTTGAGATCTAAATCAACAGTAATAACAAGTAGGCCAAAATGAACAACAAGGATATCTTTATGGCAGAAAACAAAGTAAAAAAGGGGAGATGAAGATGAGGAGATTAACACGACTAAATAAAAAGAGGTAAGTCAAAACTCTATTCAGGTTTTCCTAAATAAGATATTTACCTTATTTTACTGGCAAGTTTGCTATTCTGCTTCCATCTTTTCTATTCCTCACAGCAATCCTTTTTCCTCTCCACCATTCAAATCCTCACTCTAAATTATTTCCTCACTCTAAGATCCAGAATTATTTACATCATCAGGGATGGGCCACCAAGACACAGTGCCCTCTAGTGGCCCCTAAGGTACTACTGGCACTGCTGAGTCCTCCGCTGTTCCTAAAGCATCATATCATTTACAGCTTAATACATCAAAAACATGATTTTAAATTGATTCTGCAATTAACTGGTACCCAGTTAAGAATTGGAATTACATGTTTGTACTTCTTAGTTCAAGTTATGCCCCTTGATGCTGTCTTTTGTAGTAAGTAAAAAGTAAATAATTTTAAAATCTTGACAATTAAGCTCTAGCTTGAAGTAAATAAATTAAATATCAATGTCCATCTCAGACACATGGAAGTAAGTAAGTAAAGGTGTTTTTGAATACAGGGTTAGCGAGGGTGCACAATTCTCATTCACACCACTTCAGCCATGTGCAGGAGGACGAGGAATGGCAGGAGGTCACAGTACTTTGCATGTACCCATGTTGGGATGGGGTGTATGTGGTAGTTGAGTCAGTATTATCCAAGACCTCACCTCTGACCAGGTGGCCCTACCAGGAGTACACGACTCCCGCTGGCGTCGCTCAGAGGATCATTGATCATACAAACTACTTCACCACATTAAGGTGCTGGCTCAATGGAAAGATCAAATCTTCTAGTATTGCAAGTAGTTAAAACATTAAAAGAGTAGCTTTTATTTTAGAGCATCACATTTTCAAATGTAAAATTTCTATTTAAATCATTCATATACATTTACTAATGTGATAAACACAAGGACTGACATGAAATGATACCGTGATAATAGTTCTGGAGTTGAGAGCTTAACCTGCAGTATTAGATTATATGCTTTATTATTAAATAAACTGATAAAATAATTGAAACTAATATTAACAGGAATTCTGTCAGACAGTTCATATTTCTTGTTTGTTAGGTTAGTTATTTATCTGGATCTAAATCTTGAGGGTTGTTAATTATTTTCATCTATTAATTGAGAGTAGTACTCTTTCTTAGAACACTTAATTATAATCAATGCAGGAAGAAAATCTGAACCTCTATAAATCCTCATTTAAGATCAGCTTTATGGCATTTTAATTAAAATCTGAATATGTTATCATTAAACCTTGAGAAATCTTTTATTTGCCATCTGATCAGTACTAATATTATTAATAGTCTCCAACCTCTGCTCTGAGGTTTTAGGAACGTTAGTAAATTTTGAACTTCTTTCTTCTTAAATGCCTCATTGAATTTATTGGTTAGGGATTATCACCAAGTGTAACATAAGTCATCAATTAGTTGAATTTCTTTAGTGATTTAATTACTCCTGGTGAAGCCCTCATTAGGTTTGCTTTATTTCACATTAGCATTGCATGACTTGTTAGGGCCGATTTTCATGGCTGCTCTATTTTAGTATTACCTTGTGCCTCATCTTGGGTATTGCAGCAGAGCTGCACTGCTGCCTGATTGGTTTATGCAGGCCCTCAGTTCTCCCACATCACTTTTCTGCTTCGATTTTTTTTTAACTTTCAATTGTCCCTAGAATCCATTTTTTTTCAGAACTCTTGTCATTTCTTGCTTAGGCACATCTCCAGTTTCATTTCTTTGCACATGTTCCTTCAAGAAGTAGCTGTTTTGTTTCAGTCCATCAAAGGACTGTTCCCTTTTTCCCCAGGCATTCAACAAATGAACGGTGCTCCTCAGTTCTCACTACAAAGCTGTTGAATGAGCTTCCAATGGTAATTCCAACTCCTCACCTTCTACCGATGCTTAAATTACATTTGAAGACACCCCGCTTTACAAAGTACCAAGTTTCATGAACAGCATACTTCACTGTAGTGTACATTAAAATACAGAATTTCGGAAAATGGGAACATATCTCAATGTTAAATACAGTACCTATAAAAAGTATTCACCCCCTTGGAAGTTTTCTCATTTTATTTTTATATAACATTGCATCACAGTAATTTTAATTTAGCATTTTTTTCAGGTAACTATGCATTTTTCCTTCTTATGAAGATAGCAGACAACTACTGCAGGACACATTGTCACACAAATATATCATTTACTACTTCAGGACACGTCACATAAATATATTATTTGAAAAGAAAACCATACAATGTAAGATGTATGATGTAACTGTCCATCAATCTTTTCTTGCCTGAGTTTTCAATTCCTGGATTGTTGGAAGGTGTATCCCTGCACTATTGGGTAGGGAATCTGAAGCAAGTGCTGGATAAAATAACTTTCAATTGTTTATCATAGAAATACATACACACACGCACAAACACACTTCCATTTATAATATGTCAAATTAAGGTTGCCAGGGAAAATCCACCCAGGCATGTGAAGAGCATTCAGACTCCACATATAGTGTGTAGTGGCTGGACAGGGAATGATATCCAGATCAAATGAAACTTTGAGGTAGTAGTCAACGATAATTATGGTGCTAAAATGGCAACATAATAAATTATAGTGAAGCACATTATTGACAGCCTTTTAGAAAGGTCTGATCCCTACTGCCATATGTGGTTTCCATAATAATAAAGATAACAGTGAAAGGCTTTTTGCTGAATTTGTATCCGAGTTTCAATGTTAAGTGCTTTGACTTTGTGCCTGTATTTGCATTTTGACTTTGTGGCCATGGTTTGGTTGGATACCTTTGCCCATTTTTTGTGTACTTACCTAGAGCACAAACTTCAAAAATGCAAAATATATTTTTTATTTACTTCATATGACTCTTTTCTGGCCTGATACTTTATTGCAGTCCCACTATCTATCTATGGTGGACAGGGTGGCTTATAGCTTTCCATATCTACAACTCTGCTTATTGATGTCAGGGGTGTCACAGAGCATGCATCTGCCTCAGAAGAAGCATTAAGGCTGCACATGCAAGAATCAGAATCCTGCCTACATGCTTTTCTGTAGGCTCCTGGAATGACTTTCTGAAGGTTCCTGTTTTAGATATGGAAACCATACCAATGGTAGTGCCTGTAATAAAGTCATAGGAGCATTGTGCTCATTGGCTGGTCTCTGCATATACCTAAATACCAACTCAAAAATACATTATTTTCAATGATTTTTAAAACACTTGTTCTGGTTTTTTCTGTGATAGTCATCATTAGGACCCATTGTTAATTTAATTTTTAAACATTTTGGAATATTTTAACATTTTTTAACATTGTTTTAAAGATTTTTCTACACCATTTGGTAGAGTTTTCTGATGGTCACAGCAGTTTTGTTTATTGTGGCTCTTCCCATTCCTGGTCACATGATGCAGTTTTCATGCAATGTTGTATGTTTTCCACCAATTAAAAGATGGTGTTATTTAACACTTAGTGGATCTTATGCTGGATCAAAAAATAAATTAATTAATTAAAAAACCATACCACAAAGATTAGATCATTCGTTAGTCTGAGAATCTTTACTTTGTGTTACTTTGTCTATAATGTTTGGTTTTGTGTTTTGGCTTAGACATCAAGTTCAGTTAGCTCTTTTGGTATTTTTGAACCCACTTTGTTATCTGATGAAGATTTTGTTTTTTGTTAATAATTCTCACAAGTGTTCCAGACTGCTAATGAACTTCAAACACAATTTTTGGCTGAAACATCAATCTTTTAATGGGAAAGTAAATAAAGTAATATCAGATGAACTTGAAATACAGTAGCAAGTGTGTGCAAAGTAAAACAGCGTTGGTAAAAAATAATGAGTATAAAAACATTTGAAAGGGAAACTATCACCACAGTAATTTCCTTCAAATCTGTTTGTAAGTAAACAAATATTAATTTCTTATATGTTATGTAAACCATAACATCTCAATTGCCTGCTGCAAACTTCAGAGATGTCACATGGTGAGCACTGAGGATCCAAAGGTTGCTTTATGTCCTCAACATCTGTAAATGTAAGAGACTTTGAGGGACATAAAGTGGGATATAATAAATATTCCTATGCTCAGCTGGTAGCACAGCAATGACTACCATCAAAGGAGCTATTTCGCACAGTACTGGAGGAACAGCTCATCTGAAATTGGAAAGGGCAAAGACCTGGAATGAAAACAGAAATGGTTCAAAACTGGCGAGTATCGATGACTTTTTATGTTGAAAGAACTATCATATTTCAGGGTGTGTTACAGCAAGTTCAGGTATTGTGACATTTTGGGTGTTGAAGAAAACTTGCTTAAACCTCCTGTTTCAGATGCTATTTAATGCTGGATGGGTATAGCAGATAGGATCAGACAGAATGGAAAAAACAGGAAGGGGTCTGGAGACTTATGTGAAAAAGATATTGTAAAAAAGTGAGCACATTACAATTAAGGCTGAAATGTGCAATCCAGACTTAGAAATGCAGTCTAAAATTTGTCCACATTACTGACTAAGAGGGGGTTGTATTATCTTGTTAATGCTTATTTTTAAACTCGGCAATTGAAATGATTCACTCTGTTATGAACACTCTAAAGATGAGTCATTCTGAATGCTGGTGTCACGCTTTACATCGGGCTTATTTTAAAACCTACATATATACTGCATGTTTGGTATCATTCTTTTTAGAGTTTGCGCTAAGAGATTTAACCATGGCTGGAAATAAAAGACAAAGAGTAGGACAGCTGCTGTACAGGCTTTTAAATGTTTGGAGCGTCACGCGAGATGCAGATCACATGGCACAGCAGCAGCAGTAGTTGTCAGCAACTGATGGAGCAAAGAGGAGGTAAAAAAAACTGTTTTTGTTTCCCATTGTATCATCGTTTAAGAGGGGGTTTTGGAGGAGTAACTGCGTTTCCTTGGGGTGTGTTCAGCCCCCCTCATCACAACGCAAATGGCAGAGACGCAGAGTGGCTGGCGAGCAAAGCGAGCAGGGGGGAAACCCCTAGTATATATATATATATATATATATATATATATATATACATATACATATATACAGTAATCCCTCCTCCATCGCGGGGGTTGCGTTCCAGAGCCACCCGCGAAATAAGAAAATCCGCGAAGTAGAAACCATATGTTTATATGGTTATTTTTATATTGTCATGCTTGGGTCACAGATTTGCGAAGAAACACAGGAGGTTGTAGAGAGACAGGAACATTATTCAAACACTGCAAACAAACATTTGTCTCTTTTTCAAAAGTTTAAACTGTGCTCCATGACAAGACAGAGATGACAGTTCTGTCTCACAATTAAAAGAATGCAAACATATCTTCCTCTTCAAAGGAAACAGAGAGGAAAGCAAACAAATCAATAGGGCTGTTTGGCTTTTAAGTATGCGAAGCACCGCTGGTACAAAGCTGTTGAAGGCGGCAGCTCACACCCCCTCCGTCAGGAGCAGAGAGAGAGAGAGAGAGAAAAACAAAGTCAAAAATCAATACGTGCCCTTTGAGCTTTTAAGTATGTGAAGCACCGTGCAGCATACTTAAAAGCTGCACACAGAAGGTAGCAACGTGAAGATAATCTTTCAGCATTTTTAGACGAGCGTCCGTATCGTCTAGGTGTGCGAACAGCTCCCCTGCTCACACCCCCTATGTCAGGATCACAGATAGTCAGCGCAAGAGAGAGAGAAAGAAAAGTAAGTTGGGTAGCTTCTCAGCCATCTGCCAAATAGCATCCCTTGTATGAAATCAACTGGGCAAACCAACTGAGGAAGCATGTACCAGAAATTAAAAGACCCATTATCCTCAGAAAACCGCGAACCAGCAAAAAATCCGCAATATATATTTAAATATGCTTACATATAAAATCCGCGATAGAGTGAAGCCGCGAAAGGCGAAGCGCGATATAGCGAGGGATCACTGTATACTAGCAAAATACCCACGCTTCGCAGCAGCGAAGTACTGCTTTAAAATTTTTATTAAGAAGAAAAGTAAACCTTTTTAAACTTAGGGAAAATATACCAATAATTATTTGTTAAGGACCTCTTTCTATACCACGTTGTCAGTTTGGCCCTCCGGTTGTAATATGATGAAGCTGTGCGCTGAGCTTACTCTTGAGCATGCAACGTATATTTGGCCATGTGAAAAGCAATCTTGCCTCAAATCAGTGCCAACCTTTTGTAGGGTCTGTCCCTGAGACTTATTAATTGTCATTGCGAAGCAGAGCCTTACTGGAAATTGGAGGCGTTTGAATTGAAATGGGTTTCATCGATAACTTCGCATCCAGCTTTTGAGAGTTTAAACATTCATAAACATCAAAGTGTCCACTATTCAAATCGTCACCTGTGAATCTAAGATGTTTAAGAGGCATTGGTGGTTGTTCAAAGGTGTTAAATATTTGGCCATTTTGGTACACTTGAAAGCGACAACCGAACAATTCAGCGGCAGCCATCAACTCACATGCAGAACCATAGGTGAAGGGCTTAAGCATTTCACTCAAATAGTGCTCCTGTGTAGTATAATTATCTCCTGTACCGTCATCAGTCCACACCTTGAACTGGTCCCAGTCATTCAATACATAAGACACAATGTTCCTCCGGATGTCAAGAGTGAGCCTGATATGGCCATGCAATATGTAACACAGTGAATGGAAAAGGCAGTCGCCATCTCCGGGCATGGAAACCACTCGGTAAGTGACAGTTCTTTGATCGATGGTGATCACCTCGATAGACATGTTAATGGGGGTACGGTTGGAATGATAAAGGAAATTAGTACCTGAACAATGTAACCTAAGTCTAAAATACCTACACAATAACTATAATCGTAATAAACGAACAATAAAACAGTGGAGAAGCCGTGGATTAAATAAAAAGGCTGCAGTTATCAGCAGGGAGACGTGAATACTGTGGCGAAGCAAGGAAGGGAATGAAGAGACCGAGCGATGGATGGCCTTATATAGGCAGGCAGCCAACTACGTGGGAGGGGGGACCCAATGCCGCCTCACACGGCAACCGAGCTGCAGGCTATGGACGTATATATGTACGTAAGTAGGATTCAGTTAGCGTTGGGAACCCGCGTACCAAATTTCTTGAAGATGGGCCCATTAGTAACAAAGACCATTGGAAAGTTCAATATGGCGGCCGACAGTGGTGTCATACCACCGAAATAAGTACGTACATCGGTTTTGGTTATCGCAGAGAAGCTGCCTACCAAATTTCGTGAAGATGCGGACATAAATAAGAAAGTTTAACATGGTGGACGTTGTCGACCGTTAATGACCGTTATGCATAGAATTTCGAAATGAAACCTGCTTAACTTTTGCAAGTAAGCTGTAAGGAATGAGCCTGCCAAATTTCAGCCTTCTACCTACACGGGAAGTTGGAGAATTAGTGATGCGTGAGTCAGTGAGGGCTTTGTCTTTTATTAGTCTAGATTGTAGAAGACCAGCCAGGCTGCAGACAGACACCAAAGACACACAATGTTCAAATACACACATTTATTAATTCTTTTCCTTCTGCACAGCACACAGTATACAAATTACCCACAAGGCTCAGTCCCTTTTCTTCCTCAAGTCTTCTGCCGCCTCTACTCCTCTCCTTGCAAGCTCCGTCCTCTTCCACTCGACTCCGGCTCTCTGAATGGAGTGAGGCAGTCCATTTTATAGTGCACCTGGAAGTGCTCCAGGTGTTCCCCAATTAACCTCCGAATATGAATCCAATGAATTTAGCTCCTCTTCAAGCAGCACTTCCGGGTGTGGCGGAAGTGCTGCAGATCTTGTTTCCGGAGCTGTACCAGGTGCCCCCTACTGCTGGCCACCTACTCCAGGTTTGAGCTTCTAAGCCCCAAGCCCGTGGCCCCGATGCAACCCAGGGGGGCTGCCCTCTCATGTCTCGGGGTATAAATTGCCTTTCTTCTGGTTCTCTGATCCTCCAGGTCTCCTGGTAGGGCACGATCCCCGGCCATCCATCACAATATATATATATATATATATATATACTGTATATACAGTGTATATATATATATATATATATATATATACCTGTATATGTTATACAGTACCTGTCAAACTATACAAAGAGTACACAGCATGTGTTTCACCCTAATTGGGGCTCGTCAGGTGTAGGCACTAATTCTTCACCTTATGGGGATCGAACATTGCAACACATTCGCCACACATGTCGTGTACATTTTGTACTGTTTGGCAGGTAAATTTAACATATCTATGATCTGCTTCTCGCAACTGAGAGGGTGTGGCAAATGTAGACCGACTGGTTGACCAACCATGAGCGTTGGGTAATGACCCAAATAATCAGATTGCGATCAGACCTATGGAGATATATATGTCCTCACAGGTGGCGCAGTGGTAGTGCTGCTCCTTTGCAGTAAGGAGACTGTGGAAGATTGTGGGTTCACTTCCCGGTTCCTCCCTGTGTGGATAGTGCTTTGAGTACTGAGAAAAGCGCTATATTATTATTATATATGTTCTTTGGCACGCCTTTCCTTTTTTCTATTCTTGAACTTGTGTAAAGTTGCCCATGGGGACAAAACTAATCTAATCAGATCTATCCGATCTAAACTAACAAAGACATTTTTATTAGCATCTTTCCTTGCAATTAAAGATCACCTCAAATTAGCTGTCTACTGAGTTATGATTACTGGCATTGGCATAGTGAAAAACTATCACTTGTATCTGATGCAGTTAACAGTGCCAAGTGCTGCTTAAAGGGAACCTTTCAGAAATCATTATAACCACAAGCCCAAGCTGCCTCAATTAACTCTTTCTAAACTAAAAACTGAACATTCATTCTAGAACCTCCTGAAACCCTGGTGTCTGTGCCCTCTTTGTTACTAATTAGGTAACCCTGCCATAAGTGGGTATGTGTGTGTATTCAGCTGGTATCCCATTTAGGCTTGTGCTCAATGATTTTGCTATAGTCTGTTGCTCTCCCAAACTATTCAGTGGATTCGCCAGGCAAAGATATTAATTTTCTTTTCCTTTCTGCATTTCAGTGGCGCTGGAAAAGGCAGCCAAGCTTTTTCTTTCTTATGATGTCTGATAAATTTTGATCCCTTAATCACTGAATAATACCTTTAATTAAATTATTAACCAGCTTTATTATAACTTTTAAACTGTTTTTAATTATCATTTCTACTAAAGCAGCAATGGTGATTATAAGCACAGCTGGATAGAGCTTTTAGGTGATGTAATCATCAGTAGAGTCTCAGTTCTATATACTGACACATGAGAGGGAATACTGTATTGCAAAAGAAACCAGACTTGCTGTACTATCAGAGAAAATGGAAAGTTGAAGTATCCAATATATACTAATTTGCAAGCTTGTTCAGATTTTTAAATTGTTTCCCTATTTCTGGCAGACACTTCACTTTACATTCAAGTTATGTCAAGATCACATTTGTTACAACTGAAAAAATAATTTAATTTAAATAAAGGCATTGCTAAGAGTTTTGATTAAATGGAAATCAGACTGGTTATTGTCTCTGAATATCCTCTATGTGAATCCTGTTGAAATGTTTATATCATATAATGTTTTTGGAGAATATTAACACATTGTTTGTGCTTTTTATTATTGAAAATCAAATGACAATGTAGGACACCCATGCAAAGGACATTTTTTCTTTATAAAGCACACTTGTAATGGGAACGTTAGAACTAACTCTTTATAAAGTGGTGTTTCTGTGACTATGAGTGTTATGATTTGTATTCTTATTTAATTTTTATTTAATTTCCTGTAGCCTTCCTGGATTGCCTTGGTGACTTCTCTGGGTTTACCTCACGGAATTCATTTCTATGGTATTTCCTTTCTGTTGCTGTTTAAAAGTAAAAAAAATATTTTTTCTGTTATACATTATCATTTTGTTTTTGAGTTCTAGTTCTACTTTGGCAAGCCTTCCCATACTCAATTGGGGTTGTGTGACCTTTGACATAATTAGTGTGATGGTATTTTGGGGGGTCACATTTTGCTCCGAATCATACATATTGGTTTGAATAGGACTTTTACTTGCAACTTCTTTATTAGTGTTCTCCTGGCTTGTTGGATCCTTGTTTTGTCATTTACAACTTTATTTTGGTTTGGAGAAAGATCAGTTTAATCTTTTTGGTATATAACTTGGAACGCCTTTTTACCACTTCTCCTTCTCCTGGTCCTTTCCTTAACTTCTTCTCTGTCTCCCCGAGAGAGTAGAGTGAGTGGGAATTGTAGCATTTGGCGAAACCAAAAAGAAATTAGGACAGTTATTCAAAATCCATTCAGAAGATGTCCAGTAGTTATTTGTCAGACAAATGACTAGGTTACTATGCTTTCTAATGTATTGTAAAATATGACAAACTGGCTTTAACATTAAATTTGTAAATTGTAAACTATCAATAAAAAGGAACCATACATAATGTTATCTTATTAAAACTGGGGTGTTCAGAGAACTCTTCAAGGGCAGATGCTCGAAGGAAAAACAAAGGCCAACTATCCCTGGAATAATGTCTCTAAACAAGGAAATTACAAAATACGATTAATAGCTGAAAAAGTAAATAATTGTACTGAAGAAACATTAGCCCATCTGCAGCTCAGTGGTTTGTATGGGAGACTATAAGGACTGGTTAAGAAAGCAAGAAACAGTTGTAGCACAACATGTTAAATCTACCAAATGTGGGATAAGTGTTGTTATGATGCATATATCCTGCAAAATCAACACAGTTGTGATTATGAGACTACTTTTCATGCAAAAAATTGTTAATTTTTAATTTGACAAGAATCAGTACAGTACAATAGCAGCTTTCATTCTGATAACACATTCTTATTTAGAGAAGTAACATACAAATATTAGAAAAAATCAAAGATTTTTATAGATATTTCTATCCTCAGCTTGTCTCTCGACAAGCAAATCAATTCTTTGCCTTTGTAACATCAATAACCTGATTTAAAAAAGGCATAGTAAAATATGTCATTAAACGCTATAAATGTAATCATCACAGTTGGTAACAAAGAAAATATACTAATTACAAAAGCCACAATAATTAAAGATACCAAAGACACAATAAAAGTACACATTTTAAAGTAATAAGACATATGTATAAGATGTTATTTGGTGAAACAGGTCTATGGTAGCTTTTCATTGCATTAACAATTTTCTTTTAGCAACTATGTTTTGAAAGACCTAATTACTTCCTCTTTATCTTTTAAAGTGTTCCTTTCTGTCTCAAGTAGTAAATCAGACAAACTTTGATGTTCATAGAGACTGCTGAGTCTGGACTTAACCAGCCTTAGCTTTGAAAATGTCATTTCCAGCATAGCCATTGACATGGGAAATATGATGGGATTGGGGGGGCAAAAACAACCAAAACCTCCTTCTCTTTGAATGTTTCCAGTAAATTATTGGCAGTCTTCTGGGAGCACATATTTGTATATAGACACATTTTCAAGCTCCCTTTGCTGCTGATCCACTTCCACTATCAGTCTAACCCATGTCTGGTCAACACCGATCCTGGAGAGCTGCGGTGGCTGCAGGTTTTTGCTTAATTAGAAGCCAATCCACACCAATAACAGATCTTATTTAATTTCATGGCTTGTTAGTGTTTTAACTCAACTGATTCTTAACTCATAGAATTTTTTTTTTGCTTTGTGATCTCCTCCACCATAATTTATCATCTATGGGGGAGGAGTGAAAGCTTTAGATTCATCAAAAATTTCAATCTCCAGCTTTCAAAGGATCTTGATGTTTCAGTTTCAATATCTCAATGATGGATGTTTGTCTGTGTGTCAGTTTCTTGAGGACAGTCTAGAGCTAAAACGGCTGGACAGAAAAATATCAAACTCAAATCTTAAACCTCTTATAAGATAATGTGCTGATTAGTTTTTGAGCCCTCAAGTACTGTAATTCTGCAATTAATTATGAATTCTTCTTGTCAATTGCTATCGTAATGATCTATTTTATGATCAGAAAGATCAGTATCAGACTGGTAGATAATTACTGAAATGTTATAGAATAATTTGGGTAATTTGGTTCCTAGGGCACAAAGCCTATTGACGCTCACATTCAATTTTTTTTCCTTTCTAATGATACATGAATCATTCAAGGGATTTGAAGCCTAAAACGAATGAGCAGTTTTCAGTTTTTCACTTTCTCTTCAGTTTCCTTCTGAGTACTTAATTAAGCCAAACAGTGAATGATGAATACACACGGATGGAAATGTAGACAAGCTACAAGCAGAACTGCTGGTTCCTTTGTCATTTGCATCTTATTGTTAATAAGGAGACAGTTAAAGCAATGCTTAAAGCTGTTTAAGACTAAAATACGCAATTAAGGGCTCAAAATCTTAACAAGTGAGACAACTTAAATGAAGCCAAAAAATGTAACTTGAGCAAAAGCGCTTCATCATCAATGAATGATTTCTCATTAAGCTGATTTAAAGGGTCTGAGTCTTAAATAGAAAATAAATTAAATGAAGTTAATTAGTAGCAGAAACTAGTCACAAATTATGAAAATGTTAGAATGAAAATCTGTAGCCACCGCGGCTCTCCAGGGTCGGAGTTGGCGTTCCCGTCTAACCTGATTGATAGCTAGATAACAGTACATAATATCAACAAGTCTAAAAATAATAATAATAATAATACCATTTAATTTAGGGCACCAAAATCAGTTACTAGCATCAAATTACTTTATTTTTTGCATCTAACAAACCTAGTGTATTAGTGGAATTTAAGGGTGGGGATCTGCAAAGTCAGACCTGGAGTCACTGCAGATTTTTGTTCCAACTGAGTTTCTTAATGGAAAGTCATTTTTTTCCTGTTGAAGCACTAACTACTCTAGCAATATATTATGTTTTATTTTAATTGTCTTGTTTTTTTATGATTTCCCACCTTTAATTGCAATAAGATGCGAATGACAGAGGGACTAACAGTTCTCCATCTAATCTGTTTCCATTTACTCCTGTGTGTTTTCATCAAGAACTACCTGGTTTAAAAAATATTCGGAAGGAAACGAGAAAAAAAGTGGAGGCCTGATAATTACTACTCCATCATTTGGATTATATTTTTACAAAGGAAAAAAAAATCTGCTACATGTGAATGACATGACATGGTAGAATGAAAACTCGAAAAAGACATACAATTAAATAAGATCTGTTTCTGGCAAGGATTGTTTTCTAAATAAGCAATTTGGTTAGAACAAAATCCTGCAGCCATTTTGCAATTGAGAACTGACTTTACAGACCCCTGTTGTTGCTGATACTAAAGTCCTTGCTATTACTGTATATAAACAAGTGGAGCTTGTTATCCACATAGAGAATGAGTTGGAAAGCTGCCTACACAACAGAAGTAAAACAAGTGCATGCAACTGTATGTTCTCATAAAATGGGGTTGGAGTTCATACTGTATCTGTTGTTTTAGCTCTTGTGTAATACAAAGATGACAACATGTGATATGATTGCTGTTATTTTTTTTTTTTCATTTTCATTTTAAGCATTCAGTGAATCTGAGACCAGGCAGGTTCATTTCAGCTACCTGGTAAATTCTCCATAGTTGTAGTATTCTAAATACAAAGGTAGATCTTTCACATAAATGTGGCTCTACTTTAAAAATTCAAGTCAGTGGTCCAATGAAATCCAAAAAATAAGTAATCAAAACTGGTAAGGCTTTGCTATTGGCTATCAATACTAGGAGGGAAAAGTGACAGGTAGCTGGAAATGATTTCCACTACAGAATAAGACAGTTGACGATAAAGCATCATTGCCACCCATCTCTAAAAATAAAGGTAAATTTGTTGCTGTGATATGCTTGATTATACATCATCAGGAATAAAGTATAAATAAGGTATGGGTTGAAAACATCGCACATATCTTTATAGTAATGGCGGCAGCTATTCCTCTCTCATGCCCTTTCCTCTGTCCAGCCCCTGTGTGTTCTGCCTTAGACTAACACACTTAGGAAGAGGAAGAAGGGAGGCAATCAGTGGTGACTGCCCGATAAATTTCATTTGTGTTTTTGCATCTTGCTAATATAGTTTTGCTTATATCGTTATAATTATTAATTAGCATATTTGAAATTATTACCTCAGAATAAATGGGACATTTTGATTTTGAGGAAAGGGGCAGGTGCTCAATGCTTAAGTATCTACTGTCCCTGATGAACGACCCTGAGAAAAATTTGTGTTTCCTCCAGCCAGGGGTAAACATAATGAATGCTGGGTCTGCATAGTGGTGTATATGGTAGAAGAATCGAAAAGAATAAAGAATTACTGATTATCAATCTAGGTTTTTATTTCATTATTTTTACTATTATTTTTTTAAACAACAATGGATAGTCTGCAGTTTGTCAAAATCTCAGTGGCTGGCTTTTAATCTTACAGGATGAGAACAGCAACATATATAGTATTTGATAACTCTAAAGATGTTTATTTGAATTAAACACTATACAGCCCATACAATGAAAGGGGTGGGTTATAGGCAATTATCTTTCAGTTTAAAATAGACACATTGTCTGTTAATCATTCGTTTGAAATAAACTTGTCTTGCTTGCCATTCAGAAATGTTTAGATGGATGCTACCAGATTACAAGAATGTGACTCCTGTCAGTATCTGTCCAAAAATGACAGAATTAGTTGTCTCTCATATTTAACTAGGCCTACATTTTTCTAAAATGGTTTATTACTGCCATCATGTGGTAAAATAGTGTATTTAAATTATCAACTGCACTATTTTTGTTTTACAAAATAACAGTGTTTTTGTAAAGCTAATTAATATCAGTTTGTGTGTGATAATTGACAGAAAACTATTTATCTTTTTGCATGGGGTTCTTGTAATGTACAGAATCTCATATATGTCATAATCCACCGATCTGCCCATCCTTTTTATGAACCATCTTTTTTAATTACACTTTTGATAGATGTAAGACAGAAAATAAACTTGAGTGGGATGCTACTCTCTCACTAAGGCATCTTCATGTTCCATCCATACTAACTCTATCATACAGGGTCAATTTTCAGTTACAGTATACAAAAGAAGTATGTATTTCAGTGTTCAAGTAAGGTTTGCTTAATCCCAATTATAGAAAAATATATTTCTCCTTATTCAGAATGAATCAATTTACTGGAGGATCACACAGTTCAGCTTTTTGATGTTTGGGTTGTAATGGACAACATACATGGGCTGGCGTCACTGATGGAGTTGGCCCCATTCCATTAACTTGCCAGGAGGCCAATACACAGTTGTCTTGGGGGGAGAGGCTCCTGATCAAGGCAGCATGCTCCCCCAACCCGCTAGATGGCAGCATCCCTGGGTTTTGGTACCTATTCAGACACCCGCAGGGAATGCTGGAAACTGTAGTCTAGTGGGACGACCCTGTCTATGGGTGTCACCAGGCAGTGCTGCAGGGAGTTACCCTCTCTATGGAAATTATGTATGACCCAGAAGGTCTAACAAGGTGCTAATGCACTGGCACTGGAAGTACTCCAAGGTCTTCAATAATTGGAACCACACTGTCTTATCTAGGTACGTCAGAGCTGGGAGAGGAGACAGGCAACACTCGTCTTGGGGGACTAGCGGAGGGAAGGAAGGAGAAGTGAGGAGTATATTGCTGTGCAGAGCTATTTTGTTTAATAAAAGTCTGAATATTAACCCAGGACTGTGTTGGTGCGTTTGTGTTTTAGGTTTGGGGCTCTGTGGCATCCCCTGTTGATCACAGGGTGTGACTTAGATAAATAGACTTATGTTGTTTGTGGGCTGTGGTGTGTTCTGATTAGTAGTCTGTGTGAATTTATTAGGTGTATTATGGGGCTGCAATCAAATGCTTTACTGCTTTGAATGACTAAGTCTTCTCCTTCTGAGAAGCATTTAACCAAAACCCTGAACGTAGGTTATGCCTTAATCCATTATATGAATATGAGCATAACATTATAATTATACCACAAATGTAGCTTTTACTTGTTTTTCAATTTTAAATTGGCAATCAACAGAAAATGATGCCTTAACCGTTATTTTCATGCCTCATTAAAATGAACTTCAAGTTACAAAGGGATTTTTAAATATTAGTGACAGATCAATATTTCTGCAATATTAAAAAGACTTTCTAAAATTGAGGAGTTAAAGCTGATCTGTGTACACCAATGAAATAAACTTGTAATTGTATATATGACTAGCAAAATACCCGCGCTTCGCAGCGGCGAAGTACTGCTTTAAAATTTTAAATAATAAACTGAGGGATAATGTACCAATAATTATTTGTTAAGGATCTCTTTGTATACCACATCATCAGTTCGGCCCTCCGATTGTAATATGACCAAGCTGTGCGCTGAGATTACTCTTGAGCATGCAACGTATATTTGGCCATGTGAAAAGCAATCTTGCCTCAAATCAATGCCAACCTTTTGTAGGGTCTGTCCCTGAGACTTATTAATTGTCATTGCGAAGCAGAGCCTTACTGGAAATTGGAGGCGTTTGAATTGAAATGGGAGATCAGAGGGTATAACGGGAATGCGAGGAATAAAAACTCTCTCCCCTGAGCCACTGCCAGTAAAAATAGTTGCCTCAATTAGGTTCTTTTGCAGGCATGTGACCTGAAGTCTTGTGCCATTACAAAGTTTCAGTGGCTGTAAGTTTCTCAGTAACATTATTGGTGCCCCAACCTTCAAAATTAGATTATGCTCAGGAGTGCCTGGAGGATTCAGAGTGTGGACCGAGCTGCAGGCTATGGACGTATATATGTACGTAAGTAGGATTCAGCTAGCGTTGGGAACCCGCGTTCCAAATTTCTTGAAGATGGGCCCATTAAGTAACAAAGACCGTTGGAAAGTTCAATATGGCGGCCGACAGTGGTGTCATACCACCGAAATAAGTACGTACATCAGTTTCTGTTAGCGCAGGGAAGCTGCTTACCAAATTTCGTGAAGATGGGGCCATAAATAAGAAAGTTTAACATGGCGGACGTTGTCGACCGTTATGACCGTTACATGTAGAATTTCGAAATGAAACCTGCTTAACTTTTGTAAGTAAGCTGTAAGGAATGAGTCTGCCAAATTTCAGCCTTCTACCTACACGGGAAGTTGTAGGTGTACCCGGCCACGCGTTGCTGTGGCTCAGTCTGGTTAAATGGAAAAGAAAGAAAAGAGAAGCGCACATTTCTAATATGTTTAATTTCACAATGCTTGTGGGTATACAATATTTTTTGTTGTTCCATTGTCTGTGCAGAATGTTAGACTGAATAATATTGTTAAGTTCGTAGACATCTTTGTTTTTGGCCGCAAGAATAGCTCGTTCACTCAGCCAATCGTGATTCTTATAATTGGTTTGAATATTGGGAAATACTTTATCAACCAATTCTTCTTTTGACGTCACTAAATTGCAGAAGTTATGAGGCAATGAAATTCGTCCTGAGGTCAGATGAACCGGCACCTTTCCGTTCCAATTTCCAGATTTCTCCAACCCCGTTATTGACAGTTTGCATTATTTGATCGTAAATGCCTTTTTGCTGAAGCGTTAGCTTAGGAACATTTGATTGCACATACGACAAAAGATCACCCGTGTTGTAATTTTGTTCACGACGCAATTCTACATCGAACGAAGCAGCAGCAGATCGACTCAGTGATGGCATTCCCAATTGATTGAGAACTTTGTTCGCGATTTCTAAGCACAAATCTTCAATCATTATCAACACTTAGTTGTAGATTTCTGCTGTGAAATCCATGTTTATATTTGAATTTTACTTGCGTATTCAACGGAAAATATCTTCAGCCATGTGTGATTTATATTTATCCCATGACTGTGTTGGAGATGAAGGAGAGCCGGCGGTCAATATGATTGCAAACAATGCACAAATTTGATTTGGATGTGACGTGTTGAACGCGTCATTAATGTATACATCCCAGTGTCGGTCGTTCTCCAATAAATTCAGAGCTTGACATGTACTTCGGAAAGTGGCATGTGTAACGCCGTTGACAATTCTCAATTGCTGGAAAGACGTTGGACCGGGCACATTTACCAACAGCATGTGAACAAAGAAGCATTCATCTTGATTGGGATGCACGGTGTACAGTCTGCCTATCATAGTTTCTTTGAATATGCCAGGTTGTCCTTCGACTCGCTCTCCTTGTTTGCGTTGTTCAAATGATTTTCTACTCATATTCCATGTGTAATACGTAGGCACTTCCGAATACAGCAGTGTTATCGCAAACGCGTCATTTTGACATAACGTAAAGAAAGCAGTTAACATTGTAGCCGGTGGATTCAGGGCTATTTGTTGCACATTTGCAGCTGTGAAATAAACGCGTTGTCCATTTTCTAGATGTACTGCTAAGTGAACAACATCTGGACTTCGTTCATGTATGGGAAATGAAAGAATTCGCCATACAGCTTCATTGCTGCTTATGTATCTTCCAGCCTAATACTGTGCGATTTCATCGATATGTATGACCGCATTCCTGTCACTTCTTTCTGGTTGCACGCCAAAAACTGCCATGTCGCTGCCTTTATTCACGTACTTACAAATGTATTTGATCGAAACATTGAAATAGAATCATAAAATATTTAGTATGGCGTGCGTTGCCTTTATGTCCAACAGATGGCGCTGTGTTTTCAAAAAAAGCATGTTTTTACCTGTCACAGGTGTAACATCTATATAATATGTATATAAAAACACGCGCGTATTCGAATGCAATGTTGTGTCAAAATTTCAAAGCAATCGGTGAAGAACCTTCGGAGATTTAAGGTTTTGAACAAACGAACATTTACACTTTTATTTATATAGATGTGTATATATATATATATATATATATATATATATATATATATATATATATATATATATATATATATATATATATATATATATATGTGTGTGTGTATATTGTCTCTCGGATCCCAACTCTCCTTTCGCACACCGCATCTACTAAACACTTAGAAACACTAAAGGAAAAAATACTATTCAGTAAGCACCGCGTCTACTAAACAGTAAAGGAGAAAGGACTAAACACTATGGAAAAAGAACAGCAAGACCGCATCAGCTGCGGAGCTCAGCTCGGAGCGAAATGAAGTGAATGAAATGAGGTGAATGGGAGGGGAGATGATCACGTGACTCCAACACCCACCTTAACTCTCCACCCCTCCACAAACACAGCCACATGGATCCCAACTCTCCTTTATATATATAGATGTTGTAGCATGGTGATCACACAAATTGTGATGCCTTACTAAAATATCAGTTTCTGAAAGCAAAGTATTCCTAGAATAGTATTCTGTAATAATCCAATCCACTGCCCATGACTATCTGTAGGTAATGGTATCTTTTTTTCATATTTTATTTGATAAGAACAATTTTTAAAAACATTCCATGGCCATATCCTATTATGGGCAATGACCTGAAGAGACTGGGACACATAAATAGTCACATCACATAGGATGCACATCAGAGGAAGAGTCTGAACAACACCTTTAGGAATGCTAGACGTTCTGCAGACAACCTTCTTCCAGGTTTTTAATAAAAAGATGGGTTATCTTTATCTAATGTAAAGTTTTACTGTGAATAACATTTCATCCGTATGCCTCCTGCTGCTTTGTTAAAGGATTGTTTTGAATTACTTGAAATTTGTAGTTTGACATCTTTACATTTTTCTTCTTTGTTTTACATATTTTTTCTGTTTGACAATATTCTTTTGGCCACCGTTATCCAATATGACAAGAGTTATAGCTTTGTGAGGTAGAGGGTGATGTTATGCCGGCCATTTTCTTTCAAGTGAAAGGAGCATGGGGAGCATATTAAAATTGTCATCCCCTTGGAAAGCATTAGGTTTTGTGTCAGCTGAATTAACCTAAGAATTAATTGATTAGTAATTATTTGGTATCTGAAGTCTACCTGTTATACGAGGCGTGATCAAAAAGTACGGTGAACGTTGATGCAGAGCACCATCCAAGAGCAACACAATACAATTCAATGCAGGTTCTGACATGTCCATCCTAGAGCCTAGTTTGTGACAAGTTTCAACTTGTCTGATACTGTCAGTCGTTTGTGAGCCACTGTTGAGTTCAAGTGTGTTTTTCAAATTTGTTGTTAATAATGGATATCGAGCAATGCATTAACATGAAATTTTGTTTCAAATTGCAAAAAGCTCAGGAAACCCATCAGATGTTAAAATTGGTTTATGGTGACACTGCACTGACAATTAAGACTGTTTACAAGTGGTTTGATCGATTTCGTAATGGATCTGACTTGGTTGAAGACGAGAAAAGATCAGGACGTCCTTCAACATCAATAACAGAGGAAAATGTTGAAATGGTTTCATTCTTCATCATGACAATGCTCCTTGTCACACATCCCTTCTAGTATGACAATTTCTGTTTAATAAAAACATTATGCTGTGTCCGCATCCACCTTATTCGCCTTATCTGACACTGTGTGACTTAAGGAACTGGCTGTCCCCTAAATTGAAAATGACCATGAAAGGCAAACAATTTCAATCCATTGAGGTCATCCAGGCAGACACGACAGCCCAACTAAAGACACTAATGAAAAAAAACTTCCAGAATTGCTTCACAAACTGGCAGGAGCATTGGAATAAATGCATTCAAAGTGGAGGAGAGTATTTTGAGGGTGACTAGTAGTTGTAAATCTTTTACTGCAATAAATGTTTCTTTTTCAAAACATTCACCGTATTTTTTGATCACACCTCGTACAGAATGACTATGATATTGATATAAAAATAATCAATCTCTGGCATTTAGCATAAACTGCAAAAGTCTGATAATCGATATTGTTCATATATCTGTCTATAAGAGCACAAAGGTGGCATTCGAAATGCAGCATAATGAGGTTACAAGTAATTTGTATAAACAGAGCAAAATTATGTGTGTGATTTTGTTAAATCAACCTTTTTTTTTTTCTTCAGCCACCATTTTAATACAAAAATTGTGTTAAATGGACAGAGTGGCTGTAGCCTCTACATGCACAGCCTTCTTGATAAATGTGAGAAAAAACTCTCAGACAAATGCACTGTGATTACATAAGAGGGACATAGACAAATTAATGTTTTATGGCCAATGCAGCATAATAAGAAAATAATTAACATTTTAGTTTAATAACTACATTTTATTCTCATTTGTTATTATTGTGCAGCTTAGGCAGAGTGATGTTAAAAGTTCCATGAATATTGTTCAAGTTTCCTGTCACTTTGGGTCATTATCTTTATGATCTAAGACTGGAAGGAAGATTACCATTGGTGGTACTAATGATTTTTGTAGACCATCCAGGACCAGAGCCAGTGTGTTCAAATCCTCTTAGTCATGTCGAACTCATCAGCACATTTGGGCAAATGACATGCATGTAATTTTTCTTGCACTTCTTTGTCCCATGCCTCAATTTGTCAGTACATTGGCCTGCATTTGGTTGTACCAAAGTCATGAAGTGTCTTAAATAGTTGTCCCTTAATGGTAAAAATAATATTTCCTGGATTTTTTGTAGATGTCTCTTATTAGAGCCATTGCCAAGGAAAAATCTATAGGGGGTGTCTAAAATTGTGACACTGAGGGTATAGAACTGTTGAAAATACCCAAAGTAAACTTTACTTTCACCTTTGACCCCAATAAACAATTAGGTAACAAAAATATTCACTTCTAAAATGTGGGTTTAGAAAATAACCATGTTCTTTATTTATTTAATTGGTATTTCATTACCCTATTAATAACCTCCATTCAAATAAAACATAATATGGTGGTGTCTTTCTACCTCATCCAACTTTCACCTTCTTTAATAGATTCCTAGTTGTCTCAGAAAATGTATTTATAAAAGTTAACGCAAGCAAAGCAAGCTACATGTAAGATATCCACAACTATTGTAACTAGGGAGCACAATTCCCTTACTGAACAAACAATACAGGTGCAAAATAAAATTACCTGTAATGCACTTTTCTCCATAACTGACATGTGAACTTGAAGAAATCTCTGCAAAAGATACCTTGAAAAGTATAAAAGCTGCTGTTTTTCCCAGCTTTTGGAATTTTAATATGGAATTGATTCAGTGTGAACTGGATGGATGTGCTTTCAAAATTGTGCTGACATATCTTGTTTGGTGTGATTTAGGGCAGTGGTTCCCAAACTCGTTTCTGGAGACCCACTGTGGCTGCAGGATTTTGTTCCCCGTGATCGAGTTTGGGAACCACTGATTTAGGGGATGGTGATTAGTTATCTCACCACCTAATAAGTAATGTTTGATGAGCATACTGGTGCAAGAATAGCTGCCATCACATCATCCATTTTTGGATTGTGCACATTGGTGGTGGTTGAAGTGGTTCCCCCTTCCCTAAGTAGTGTTTTGGGTACATGGGTTCTTTAAAACATTCAGACACCAAATCCTCTTGACATTTATTTCTTCCATTCTTCGTTCCTCACTGCCACATGCTCATCCCATTGCTGCTACCAAAAATGACAGTTTGGGTTAGCTCCATAGTCCCTACCAGCTCTCAAACCAGGAACTATCAATAACATAAACTGAAATGAGCCATGGCAAATGAGTACACAGATGGGCCAGGGTAAATGAGGACACAGATGGGCCAGGGCAAATGAGGACACAATCAGTCAGCAAGAGGGTGATGCAAAAAGTGCAAAGTGTTTTTATTAAAATAATATGTTTTCCAAATTAAATTTCTCCTGCTGGCCTCACCAACACCTTTTCCAGAATCATCCCAAGTTTTTTCTAGATGGTGTCCCATCCAAGTACAGGCTGAGTCCAAACATGCTTAGCATCAGGTGGATTACCTGTTCTGAAGAACATGTGGTATGGCTGCTGACAACTCCAATATAAGCTTGAATTTTTTTCTGTTGCCTTTGTCTTTGTGATTATCACCTTGCATTTTCAATTATACAGTACATGTCCTGTACATTTTTTTTGCTATACCTTGATATCTGCCTTGTTTCAATCAAATCAAATCAAATCAAATAATTTATTGTCATTGTAGCAATAAGACATTGTACAACGAAATTTTAGGTGCAATTTTCCAGTGCAAAAAAATAAAATAAAATAAAAAACACAATTACTCAAGTTAAAACTAAAATAAAAAGGGAATAAAATAAGTACCAAAATAGTCCATAACAGCAGAACAATGTTTTCCACTCATACATACATTATATTGCACTTGTCCCTTATCCAATGTTAACTTAGAGCTGTATTGTAAATATGAGAGTGTATTGTATTGTAAACATGAAGGTGCATTTGGTCAGATTGACCACTTAGCAGCATTCAGCATGGTGATGGCTGAAGGATAGAAGCTGTCTCTCAGTCTATTTGTCTTAGTCTTTATGGATCTGAAACGTCAATGCATGTCCTGTGTGTGATGGGTCCTGAAGAATTTTCTTGACGTTCCAGAAGCAACAGGAAATATGTAGTTTTAGTGAGGGGAGAGAACAGCCAACTATCCTCTGGGCGACCTTAATGACCCTGTGGAGCTCTTTCTTCTGTGCTACTGTGCAGCTGGAGAACCATGCACAGAGACGGTAGACCAGGATGCTCTCTATTGTGCAGTGTAAAAAGGTACACCAGCAGTTTCTCAGGGATGTTATTCTTCCTGAGCACCCTCAGGAAGTAGAGTCTCTTTTGGTCCTTCTTCACTACCTCAGCAGTGTGTGTTCCCCAGGTCAAGTTCTCCCTAATGGTGACTCCCAAGAAGTGGAAGTCTGAGACCCTCTCCACACAGTCCCCGTTGATGATGAGTGGCTGGATGTTGTCTGCCTTCTTCCTGAAGTCCACGATTAGCTCCTTGGTCTTGGCTATATTTAGGAGCAAGTTGTTATTCCTACACCACGTTTCCAGCCGCTCCACCTTATCCCTGTAGGCGGACTCATCCCCCCCAGAGATGAGCCCTACTACCGTGGTATCATCTTAACAATTGTGTTACTGTGGTGGTCAGGAATGCAATCGTGGGTGTAGAGGGTATAGAGCAGGGGGCTCAGTACACAGCCCTGTGGGGAGCCAGTACTGAGGCTGTTGGGTGTGGAGAAGTAGAAGCCCACTCTAACCCTCTGAGTGCGATCACTCAGGAAGTCCGTGATCCAAAGGCAAGTGAAGTGTGGAAGTCCTATTCCACATTTCAAATTCCAGTATTGTTTAAAAGATTTTCTTGCTGAAAGCAGCCCAGTCCATCTTCACATATTTCATCTAGAATCTACTGACAGCTTCTCTCCAATCATCGTTGTCATTTATTCTATTGTTGTTTGGTCTTCATCTATTACATCTACTTTTTCATCTGTCTCTGTCCTGTCTTTGTTTTCTGTTTTGAATAAGCCACCATTTCTGCAATTGCTGCACTGTGTTTTTATGCACCACATTCTTGCCTTCAGACTAGTGCTGGGCGGTGTACCAGTTCATACCAAAAACTGTTTTTTATTTTTGTTATGATAATGGATTTTTCTAATACCACAACACCGGTTTAAATAGCCTAAACAACGTTCGGAATGTGGCGCAGCGGGAAACTTTTTAAGGAGGGACCTTTTTCACTGTTGCACCGCTAAACACGAATACAACAGAGTACATGCGTTAGTGGTGGTATTGAATGGTGAAAATGGACAGAGAACATTCCGAAACTGAAGCTGTAGCAGACAATAGAGTTGAACATGATGACACAGAAGAACTTTTGCCGAAAAAAGGAGCCATGTCTGTTGTCTGGAGATAGTTTGGTTTTAAAAGGTCGGATGTGGATCATTATGCTTCAAATGTGTGAATACTGTTTCTATACTACTGGATAATACTGCAAGCCAAGTTGTACTTGTTTTATTATTTTTCAATACTGTGTAATGTACCTGGGTACTGTGTAATAGTGTGACGACATGTTGACTTTATTCTTGACATTTCTACTTTATTCTCACCATTTATGTCGATATTAAAGTCGGCATGTTGACTTTATTATCGTAATTTGTCATGAAAGTAGAACATCGTAAACTAAACTTCATCTTAAAATGAATATTTAATTTAATAGATTTTCTCAAACCCCGTCATTAGTTACGTACGTAGCACGTTAAATGCTTTGTGTTAAGTGTTCCTGGAGCCATGTTAATCACTACGTGCTTCTAAAACTGACTTCCTCTTGCACTAAGAGGAGGCACAGGCAGCACACAGAATACATTAATTTCATGATATTCCTGCTCTCTGAATGTTTAGAATGCTAAGATAAATACTTGATATCATTTTCATGATGAAATGCATTAAAGCATGTATTAATCATGTGGGGGCACAGTGGCGTGGAGGTTGCACTGCTGCCTCGCAGCAAGGGGGTCCCGGGTGTTCCCTGCCTTGAATTTGCATGTTTTTCTGGTGGGTTTACTCAGTGTGCTTCAGTTTCCTTTCAAAGTCACATAGGATGTAGGTTTTGTTATGCTATATTGACCCTGCTAGTGTATGTATTGCTCATATTCACCCTGCGATGTGCTGGCACCACGTTCAGGATTTGCTTCTGCCTCACACACAATGCTTGCTGGGATGGGCACAACCCTGAATGGTTGGCATAATTAAACATGTATAATGAAGATTTTTTAAAAGTTCTGAATACACCGTGGTCCAAGTTTAACACTAGTTTTAATTTCACAAAGACGTTTACTGTGTGGTGATTGGTTATGTGGAGAATGAAAAAGGAAGGATAGGAACTGGGGGTTTGTTATAGCAGACAGAGACAGCATGCATGCAATAAAGAAAGTCCACTCAGAAGAACATCCATTGAATTCTGTGTTCGTGTCACCGACCACCAGATCACGAACCCAACATTTACACAATATTTAAGTTAAACCTGTTCAATACCCATTCATACATCCAGTTTTTTTGGAGCCTCGTCACACCTTCCATAAAGTTCTCTACACTGAACGTACACCTGGGAAGGAGGAAGCAGCACTACCGCCACACTACCGTGCATGTTTAATACCTGCTTTAATGCATTTCATCATGAAAATGATATCAAGTATATATCTTAGCATTCTACATTTTCAGAGAGCAGGAATATCATGAAGTGAATGTATTCTTTGTGGCGATAGCTGCCTGTGCCTCCTCTTAGTGTAGAGGAAGTCAGTTTAAGAAGCATGTGCAGTGACTAATAACTGGGTCGGGGAACACTTAACACAAAGCATTTAATGTGCTACAATAACTATGACGGGTTTGAGAAAATCTAGTAAATTAAGCATTGATTTTAGGATGAAGTTTAGTTTACGACATTCTACTTTAATGACAAAATAAACTATGAGGATAAAGTGGAAATGTTGACTTTAATCTTGACATAAACTGCGAGAATAAAGTGGAAATGTTGAGAATAAAATCAACATGTCGACTTTATTCTCGACATCTAGTTTTTTTTTCTTCACTGTGTCTGTATTTTTTTTTTCTTCACCGTGGCCCTAATACGCTTCCGTAGGGCTATACCACAAATGGCATTATAAGTGCAAGTTGCAGTTTTATTATTTATGTATATAGCTTAGCTTGAAGCAAGGTCCATATTAATGCAATTTGCCTTAATGATGGTTCAGTTGCACTTGTTTTATTTTATTTTATTTTTATTTGGTGAATATTGTGTAATGCACCTGGGCTTGAAGTAATACTGTAATTACTGGAAGTTGAACCATTATTTATTTTATTGTTATTATTTAATAGTTTAAATATTATGCAGTTTAATGATGGTAAAGTTGTTTAAAAAGTCACTTTAAAATGTCAGGTGACAGAGATTGTTAACATTAACAGAAAGTGTAGTTGGTTTACAAAAAAGATTTACTATTTATTCCTTTTTTAAGACATGTTCAGTGCAATACAACTTTTGACAATCACCTCTGGATATTTTACTAAGTCTAAATGCCTCTTTGGATGGTTGAAAATATGTTGGCAAAATTTTAGTTTAAGTTGTTTGCAAACTTTGCTTAATAAAGAGGTTCTATATTTTGACTGCATCTGTCATGCAATGTGATTCCTTCTCTTCATTAGTGCCACCTCCTTGAAAACTATCACTTTATGGGGCCATGCAAACCTGTATTAATACTTCTGTGCACATTAAAATGTTTGTACAATGTACAATTCTCATGACAGTGGAATAGGTTGTTCTTAGCCAGTCTACTGCAGTAATTGCAGTGGAAAATGTGGTTAACATCCACTCATGCAATACCGTTGAATACCGTGAAACCAGTATAATTTTGAAAAATACCATGATATAGAATTTTGGTCATACCGCCCAGCACTACTTCAGACACAAGTTTTAGACATCCAGCTCAACAGCTTCAGACCAAGCAACTATGAGGAATTTCCTACCTTGGACTCCTGGTGTGATCTTTAGGATTCAAACTTCCTACATAATATGGCCAAAAAGCAGAGAAGTAGCCATGGTGAACTTAATGAGGTATTCATAAGAAATGGAGACAGATTGCTAAAATTTTACATTTCTGCAGTTTGTAATACTTTTTTTTTAATTTCTTTTATAAATATGTGTAGTTGATGATGAGAGGAGATGTTTGTGTTTACTTTTTCAAAACCCATTATGTTCCTGTTTCAAGCTGAATAAAGCTGGTGTTGCTAAAGTACTGAGACTCAGCCTCGTGTCTTGGGGTGCAAGACAGGGACTCACACGTTACAATACACACATGGTCACAATGCTATAGTAAACAGTATACGCTCATACGGATGTTGACTATATGAGTGAGGAACGCTGACTGAGACTGAGAGTGGGAGACGATTACCCACAATCCCGCAGCAAGAAAGAGAGAAGAACCATCGGCTCAGTTGTGATCACGTGATGCTCGGCAGACAATGCGCATACATACTACTCGTATTGCAAGACCTCGCTCGTTTATCAACTTAAAATTTATTAAAAAATTTTAGCTCATCTTGCAAAACACTCGCAGACCAAGTTACTCACAATCCAAGATTCCACTGTATATACAGTCATATGAAAAAGTTTGGGAACCCCTCTCAGCCTGCATACTAATTTACTCTACTTTCAACAAAAAAGATAACAGTGGTATGTCTTTCATTTCCTAGGAACATCTGAGTACTGGGGTGTTTTCTGAACAAAGATTTTTAGTGAAGCAGTATTTAGTTGTATGAAATAAAATCAAAAGTGAAAAACTGGCTGTGCAAAAATTTGGGCACCCTTGTAATTTTGCTGATTTGAATGCATGTAACTGCTCAATACTGATTACTTGCAACACCAAATTGGTTGGATTAGCTCGTTAAGCTTGAACTTCATAGACACGTGTGTCCAATAATGAGAAAAGGTATTTAAGGCGGTCAATTGCAAGTTGTGCTTCCCTTTGACTCTCCTCTGAAGAGTGACAGCATGGGATCCTCAAAGCAACTCTCAAAAGATCTGAAAACAAAGATTGTTGAGTATCATGGTTTAGGAGAAGGCTACAAAAAGCTATCTCAGAGGTTTAAACTGTCAGTTTAAACTGTAAGGAATGTAATCAGGAAATGGAAGGCCACAGGCACAGTTGCTGTTAAACCCAGGTCTGGCAGGCCAAGAAAAATACAGGAGTGGTATTTATATGCGCAGGATTGTGAGAATGGTTACAGACAACCCACAGATCATCTCCAAAGACCTGCAAGAACATTTTGCTGCAGATGGTGTATCTGTACATCGTTCTACAATGCAGCGCAATTTGCACAAAGAACATCTGTATGGCAGGGTGATGAGAAAGAAGCCCTTTCTGCACTCACGCCTCAAACAGAGTCATTTGTTGTATGCAAATGCTCATTTAGACAAAGCAGATTCATTTTAGAACAAAGTGCTTTTGACTGATGAGACAAAAATTAAGTTATTTGGTCATAACAAAAAGCGCTTTGCATGGTGGAAGAAGAACACCGCATTCCAAGAAAAACACCTGCTACCTACTGTCAAATCTGGTGGAGGTTCCATCATGCTGTGGGGCTGTGTGGCTAGTTCAGGGACTAGGGCCCTTGTTAAAGTCGAGGGTCGGATGAATTCAACCCAATATCAACAAATTCTTCAGGATAATGTTCAAGCATCAGTCACAAAGTTGAAATTATGCAGGGGTTGGATATTCCAAGAAGACAATGACCCAAAACACAGTTCGAAATCTACAAAGGCATTCATACAGAGGGAGAAGTACAATGTTCTGGAATGGCCGTCACAGTCCATTGACTTGAATGTCATCGAAAAATTTTGGGATGATTTGAAGCAGGCTGTCCATGCTCAGCAGCCATCAAATTTATCTGAACTGGAGAGATTTTGTATGGAGAATGGTCAAAAATACCTCCATCCAGACTCCAGACACTCATCAAAGGCTATAGGAGGCGTCTAGAGGCTGTTATATTTGCAAAAGGAGGCTCAACTAAGTATTGATGTAATATTTCTGTTGGGGTGCCCAAATTTATGCACCTGTCTAATTTTGTTATGATGCATATTGCATATTTTCTGTTAATCAAATAAACTTAATGTCACTACTGAAACACTACAGTTTCCATAAGGCATGTCATATATTAAAAGAAAGTTGCTACTTTGAAAGTTCAGCCAATGATAAACAAAAATCCAAAGAATTAAGAGGGGTTCCCAAACTTTTTCATATGACTGTATAAATTGTCACACACATGCGCATGGGAGGCAGCTGAAGGGCTCAAAAGAAGGTAGTTCCACGCCAGGCTAGTGGATGGCAAAGTGCAATATTAATATCTCCATGTAAATAATTTGTTTTGCACACTCATATGCTCACCATATTTAGATTAAATTAGTAGCCTATCCCAATAATGTCATTGAAAAATCTTATTTCTCTAATATTCATAGTTTATTTTCATTGATTTTTAGTTATAATTTTAATCAATATATCCAAATCGTAAGTCAAACAAAAGTTCATGTAAGAATGCTTACCTCTATGTGTTTTTTAAGATCGGTGCGTGAATTTTGAACACTATCACCTTGTGCTTTTCGATCTCATCAGTAAGTTGACATTGGTCTTTATTGTTTAAATCACCACAGCTGCTGCATGTGCTGTTCCTTTTGCTTCTCTCCCACACACTTAATATTTTGTATACAAAGAAATCAAAGACGTAAAATGTGCAAATAAATAAATAATGGGATAGTTCCTCAATTTTGCATATATATGCAAATTTAACAAAATTATCTGACCAAGTTTCCCCAGTTTTTCAGACACAGAAACTTGGCAAGATAATAAGTTACAGATATTTTCTATTGTATGGAGCACAGATTTTTTTTCCTTTGAAATGTAGTGAGTTAAAGTAAAAAGTCTCAAACAAATAAAATACTCAAGTAAAGATACTTAAGAAGAGTAGCAAACTTGTTTTACTTTGTTACTTCCCACCTCTGATCCATTGCAACATTGTTAATAAATGTGTTACCTTTATTCTGAGCACATTTTTCTTCTTCAGGTTTTTTTCAGAACCAAAAAGCCCTTTTTGATGCCATCTTAGGTACCATTGTGGCATAGTCTACTGTTATTTTCCTCCTCACGTGATATGTGGCTGTCACTGAGTCATCCCATTATACCTGTTGGTAGACGTCACTCATTGTGTGACACGACAGCCCAGTGATAATCATTGATTTTGAATTGACTACCCCACAAACACAAGCCAAAGCTTCCCTATCATTGCAGATTCATTTTGTTTATATCCTACATATAATTTTTAAGCATATAATTGCTTTATTAACACATGATGGGGCTTACCTGGGTACAAACAGACAGGTAATGTTAATACTCCCCAAATAAACTGAGGCTGAACTTGCAACTTGGGGGGCCCACTAGTGGCTTCAGGGTCCCTATACATCTGCATAGTAAGTGTATAGCAAAAAACAGCTCTGCTAAATGCTTCCTACTTCAAAAGGGTTTGGCAATCATAAATAATTACTGTGCAAATAAACTGCACACATTACAACAAGATTATATTTCAACAAAATCCTACTCTGCAAGAACCAAAAAAAATTCTCCTATCCCATTTTAATACTTTTGTCAATATATTTTAAACACCACGATTAGGAAGAAAAAATCAATTTGTTTTGTATATCCTGGTATGATGAACATGATAGCTACATTGGGATTTTAATTTCTTCTTGTAATTCTTGGAATGAGATTTTACAATAATAATTACATATTCTTCCAGCAGTGTATAAACAAATAAATAAATTCCCTATATCTATCATATGGCAAGACATACCAGCTTTACTGAAATAGAATTATTTGTAAGTAAAAGAATGGAATCCAAACAGTGAAGATGAAATGAACAAAAAATAATTTCCAAGATCACCCTGATTTTACCTGTTTCAATTTTTTACACATTCAACCATTCTAGAAAATGAGTTGTGTTTTATACAATATTAGAATTATTAAAAACCATAGTCAAAATATCACAAATCCTTTTTATCCCTCTTATCCTTATTCTTGTGCCTGATGCTGCCAGAACAGGATCTGTTTCCCCAGAGCTTTGAACTGGATTGATGAGTTCTGAATGGGTCTGATAATAGATCGAATAAGGACTAGTGATCCTTCCTTTGTTATGGTAAGGCTTAAAAAATAGCTTTCAGATGTAATACCAAAGGCTTCCAGAAGAGGCCTCCAGAATCCACAGTTGTTGTACTGCAAAGGGAAATCATGCTGAAGAATGACAATAGAAAATCCTCCAATTCTATTCATCCATCCAGCCATTATCCAACCCACTATATCCTAACTACAGGGTCATGGAGGTCTGCTGGAGCCAGTCCCAGCTAACACAGGGCGCAAGGCAGGAAACAAACCCCGGGCAGGGTGCCAGCCCACCGCAGCAATTCTATTCAAGTATCAGTTGTTTTCCAAATGTAAATAATTTACTCTTCACATACTCGAATTTTCAATACGTTGATTTTCATTATTATGAACACTGACACAAAAATCATGATCTACAATTAAATGCGACTCTACAATTTAAAAATATTATTTCAGTAATACCCTTGCGGTGCAGTAGATAGTGCCTTTCAGTTTTAAGAACCTGGGATGACTTTCCTGCCTGTTTACTACCTGTGAGGAGTTTGCACATTTTCTTGATTACAAAGTTAGATGAATATACACAAAAGGGCAGACATGTGCAGGTACATTCCCGCGCTAGCCTTTTTTTTGCATAGATTTTCACTCGTATACAAAGCATTGTGAAATGTAACAGTCAGTTGCAGTTAAGCTTATTTCTTACACTTAATGCTATCCTAATTAATGATTAAAATCCTTACCTCCTCTTTTACAGTAGCAATGAAATACAAATACAAATGTTTAGGCTTCACATGAACAAAGAATACTGTAAGGTTGAAGGGCAAACCAAAATAAAGACAGCAACTCCAGACACAAAGGAAATTTCACATACTCCAAAAAGAAATATTTTTCTAGGTAAGAAATTGCTTTGAGCATACCATGAAAAATACAAAAATTATGGCAACTAAGTTGAGTTTGCTGTAAACGTTTTAAAAATGCATTAAACTATTGAGGGCGGCATGGTGGCGCAGTGGGTAGCACTGCTGCCTCGCAGTTGGGAGACCTGGGGACCTGGGTTCGATTCCCGGGTCCTCCCTGCATGGAGTTTGCATGTTCTCCCCATGTCTGCGTAGGTTTCCTCCGACATGCAGGTTAGGTGGATTGGTGATTCTAAATTGGCCCTTAGTGTGTGCTGGGTGTGTTTGTGTGTGTCCTGTGGTGGGTTGGCACCCTGCCCGGGATTGGTTCCTGCCCTGTGTTGGCTGGGATTGGCTCCAGCAGACCCCTGTGACCCTGTGTTTGGATTCAGTGGGTTGAAAAATGGATGGATGGATTAAACTATTGAGACAAGTTTATTTCCTTTTTGTACAACAGTAATGTTACGGTTAGCTGCCATATTTAGTTTTTTCTGGATTTCCTTTGGGGTTTAGATAAAATTTAAATTTGTTGATTAGGATTTTGAAGTCCAAGGAACCCATTTTTGATTTCTAATTTTTGTTTTGAGTTCATTTTAATGATCTTAAAAATTTCATGTTCTTGTGTGATTCAATTTTGATTTCCTTGGGCGCTGCCATCTTCTTATATAATATGCTACTGCGTCTGTTCATTTATCTGTTCAGGATTTTAAATCACCTGTTGCTTGCAAACCGTTTGACCTATTGACCTGAAATTTGGTACACATATACTATGTGACGTCTACTGTCCACTTTCGGGGTGATGCTTGACCTCCAAGGTTATTCCTCTTTTGATTTTTATTTTATTTTATTGTTGAATCAACTCTCGGCAGTGGACAGCAGGGCAGCTGTGTGGCGCATGTGTACGGGCGCTGTTCTCATTCTGTACCACTATCGCTGTCAGTTCCCCTACCTCTTTATATCTTAAATCATTCTTGAGACAGATTGAAGACTAGTATGCCAGCTTAGGTGAAAAATTAAAGAAAATGTACTAAGTAATTGCAACACAAACACTGACTTAATCAGTTTTAATGTGAAAAAATGCCGACGAAAGAAGAGAAGAAGCAGGCCACTAGGGTGGAGAAAAGAAGAGCTGCCCAGGAAGCAGCAAGCACATCAACCTTTGAGCAAACGAATTCTAAACGTAGAGAGAAAGAGGAGGAAAACTAGGAATGCTCAAGTCAAGTGTATAACGTGCAGTGCGCTGTTACTGGTTTTGTAACATGCAACGACTGATGTAAGAGTGTTGTACTTAATGTCACAGTTGTGATAGTATAAATTTCAGTGTTGTGCATGTCCTTGTTATCCAAAAAAAATAAAGATTTCTAAAGCTTTACTTGTGTTTTCTTTGGCTTTTTTGATTTTCTCGCTCCTATGACTACAATTTAGCATAGCATTTTGTTTTTTATGTCTCAGCATTTAGTTTTTAAAATTATGAATTTTGCCCATTTTTTTGACTGTCCTTCTTCTCCTGGTCTTCTTAACCTTCTCTTGGTCCTCCTAACATTAATGACAACTGCCATTGACATGTTTTCCATTGTCTATTAGAATAAGTCCCATCTACAGGGGTATAGGTGGTCAGGGCTCCACCTTCCCCTAAAGCAGAGATGTCACTGATGACAGTAATAATAATATATTTTCATATATCTTGTGGGTCAATTTCTTAATAACATAATAATAAACCCACAAAATCTAATCAAAAGCTTAGCAACAATAAGCACAAGGCAGAAATCAGTCCATCTTAAGGTTCACTAACAAACACATTAACTTCTAGACACTTTAATATCCTTGATTAACCAAACCTGTCTTGGGAATATGGGAGGAAAGCCTGAGTAGCATAACGAAAATCCACACATACACAGGGAGAATGACCAGGTATGGACTTTAAATGCAGAGCTCTACACCCTTGAGGCAGCCATGCTTACCTCTACTTTGAAGAGATATTAACTATGTAAAGTTTAATTTTCCTTGTATATGAAGTCAACCTAGAATATCTGAATACATGAATTTTAAACAGAGTTAGTTGAAGGGCTGTATCAGCATGCATGTGCAAGGGAAAAAAAAGTTCTAAAGGTTATTTCCATGTTGAAAAGCCTTCATCAGGTGTCCAGCTGAAAAGGAAAAGGCAGGTAACGCGAGCGGTGTCTCATGGGAAGTCAGCCTACCTAAGAAGGAGTATCTGATGGAAAGTGAGCCTTCCTAATTATAATTGCAGGTATGTGAATTTTTTGTAGACCAGGCCTTGTTTGTAATTCCTGCCAACTTTCATCCTGGCAGCTTGTCCTGCTTGTCATTGCTGTAAAATGTACAGTACCAAAAAGTTGTCACTTGGAGTCCTCTTTCATCACGACAACAGGGAGTGCATGTGAGAGTGAATACAGTGCAAGAATGAGACTTTGCCCCATCCAGTGTAAAATTTGAAATGAAAAAACAAAAAAATATCAATACCCTTAGTCCAGAAGAGAATTAAAATCCTGATCAGTCTGATACACACACAAATGAATAATCTTAAATAGCATTATGAAGCGTGTTAATCTTCGTTGCAGAATATTTGTTAGTAACAGTTTGCCTTTAAGTGTAAGATATTGACACATTTTTACTTTGCATTTTATAGTTGACCATTTATTATAAATTAAGTCATTCAAAATCACACCCTACTGTAAATTCCATTTGATTGTTTGTTAAGCAAAGATAAGCAAACATCAATGCCAGTCACGTTTTGAAGAGATTCGTTCTGCACCATGCACAGATAGTTACACACAAAGTGATCAGTCCTTGTATCACAACAAAAATATTAAAATGCAGAGTAAGACATACTGTAGTTCTTTAAATTCTTTAAAAGAAGTGGTGGTACAGTGCCATTAATGGAAACTGCAGCATAAAGAAAAACAATAACTATTAACATCAACACCACATAGTAATATTCATAAAGATTTAGATTACTTACCTCACTGTTCACTGTCTGCAAATTCAGGTTGCAGCTCTACAATTATGAAATGTGTGATACATTTGTTGATGAGCTGTACAAACGTCTCTGGAAACTCAGTGGTGCATTAAGCACTGTTAGTGTTGACTGCCGCTGGAAAAGCTTTGTCAGCTGAAACAAAGATGTTAAACTGACAGAAAAATCCAGTTTGGAGCCACTGAATTTTCAGATATATACACAATTGTCATAAAGAACTATGTAGTAAGTGACACTTTAAACGTAGTTTAAAAATTTAGCTTGACAGTTTTAAGTTCATGTAAGCGATTACAATGTATTTTGGATACAGAATTGAAAAACACACCAAGTATACTGTAAAAGGTGGCACATAACGCAGAAGGAGTTGGCAATCCAGTTGTTTAGTTGGCCCACAGCTTCAACATCTACTGCCCTTATCACCTTAAAAAGCAGCTTTTGAGAAATTACATGTAGACTGACAGCTTTTGGAGCTGTGAAGAAAGTTACTGCGGCACTTGCAAAGATCCATGCATCGAGTCACTGAGAACTAGAATAGGAAATTTAAACGTGGAATATTTAGAAATTCTATAAGTGCGTTTTACATAGATTGGAAAATGGATGGGTATTGAAATGAATATTATATGATTTTTATTTTTTCCTTTTAATTCTATTTCAGTAATGCAAATGTTCATTTTAATCAAAGATAAAAGAGTTGCCACATTTGTTTTTTTTCCCTAAAAAAAGAGTAGAATAAAAATGCAGTTGATTTATCAGTTCCTATAAATGTCTATAAAAAGTAGTCACCGCCTTGGAAGTTTTCAGCTTTTATTTTAACACATCACTGAATCATCATAGTTAATTTGGCTTTTTTCATTGATTAACAGAAAATCCATCTTTAATTCTGCTACAAACTTGCGCTTAGTAGGTAGCTTAAGAGTCTCTGTGATGATAATACTGTATTTACATTTAGCTGACACCTTTATCCAAGGTGACTTATAACATTGAGGATACAATTGGTTACATTTCCTTTTGTCTTGCCAATTGGAGCACTGGTAGGTCAAGTGGCTACATGACACACTGTCGACAGTGGGATTTGAACCCACAACCTCAGAGTTTGAAGTCTAAAGCCTTAACCACTACACCACACTGAATCAGGGGGGTGGTGCTGTTAACTAATGCTTTCTGTTTTCCTCAATCCATAGAATGGAAGACTGACAGCCATTCCACATCAGACATCACTTCCGTTTTTTGCCCTCCTGGACCTGCCCCTTCTGCTGGGATCATTTAAAACCATAGATATTGCCATTTTGAGTTAGTTCTGCTCTGGACTTGTGTCTGAAAATATAGTCTTTCAATATTTCTGTAAACTGTTTGTTTTGCCAATCTGCAATTACACAGGGTCACCAGCTAGTGTCCCCAACTGTTTCTCATTGTTTGTGCTTTCATTACAATGTCAAAATGACAACAGGTCTTCACAAAGTGGCTTAAGTTAATTACAAATATAAAACACAAAGTTATTGATTATGTAGGTATTCACACCCTTCAAGTCAGTATTGAGTAGATGCACCTTTGACAGCTTTGAGTCTGTGTGGACAGGTCTCTATCAGCTTGTACTTTTGGACACTGCAATTTTTCTTCATTCTTTTTTGATAACCTGCAGAAGCTCTGTCAAATTTCATATGAATCATGATTGAACAGCTTATGTCAAGTGTAGCCACAAATGTTCAGTTGAATTGAGATCTGGTAATTAACACTGTTGTTTTAAGACATTCCTACATAACTTTGGCTTTATGCTTGAGGATGTTATCTTGCTGGGAGGCAATTTTTCTCCAAAGGCTCAGGTTTCTTGCAGAGTACATTGGGTTTTCCAGGGATATCCCAGTATTTTGCTGAATTCATTTTACTCTCTATACTCACATGCCTTCTAGGGCCTAGTGCAGAGAAGCATTCAAACAGCAAAATGCTGCTTACACCAAACATGGCATTTAGTTTGATGGTCAAAAAGCTCAAGTTTGGTCTCATCTTCTTCTTTTGGCTGCTCCTGTTTGGGGTCGCCACAGAGGATCATCTGGCATATCTTTCTGTCCTCTGCATCTTGATCTGTCATACCCACCATGTCCTCTCTCACCTCATCCATAAACCTTCTCTTAAGCCTTCCTCTTTTCCTCTTGCCTGGCAGCTCTATCGTTAACATCCTTTTCCCAATATACCCAGCATCTCTCCTCTGCACATGTCCAAACCAGCACAAACTCACCTCTCTGGCTTTGTCTCCCAACCGTCCAACTTGAGATGACCCTCTAATGTACACATTTCTAATTCTGTCCATCCTCATCACACCCAATGCAAATCTTAGCATCTCTAACTCTGCCACCTCCAGCTCTGTCTCCTTTCTTTTTGTCAATGCAACCGTCTCCAACCCATGTAGCTGGTCTCGATATCATTTATAGGCCTTCTCTTTCACTCTTGCTGATACCTGTCTGTCACAACCTCTGACACTCTTCTCCACCCACTCCACTCTGCCAACACTCTCTTTACTTTAAAACCACAATATGTTTCAACCATCCAAGAAACTTATGAATGCTTAACTGCCATTTTTCCTTTCAGAACTGCTGAAGTTACCCTAATTAACCTTACTTATACAGTACTTTGGTACTGCAGAATTTTGAAACAATGTTTTTTGGCCACTCTTGTTGTATTTTTCTACTTGTCTCTTTCAATATGATCCATTCGAACCAAATTTTCAACATTTAATGGAAAAATAATTACAGCTGTTTGTAGTAAAATACTGGCTTGTTTTTGCTTTAAAGTCACCTTTACACACAGGTCCAGATATCTAAAATTTTCAGGCGTATAACTGGAGTTCCTACAGTAACTGGTGTTTACACCCATACACCAGCATTAGGATTAGGTGACTGCATGTGATGCCTGATAAAAAACACTTAATGTAAGAAAAAATTTTATTGCCTTCCTCGGCATAACAGTCAACACAAACAAATATTTCATATAATCTGAAGTATACACAGTATTAGTAGAAAGTAAAAGATACAACCATTGTCATGAGCAGCTAACATACCTTAGAGATCAGGGCATCAATGATTCAGAAATCAGTGTTAGAAACACAAAACTACATCCATTGCTCTCTTTAGAGTCAACCTGCGCCAAGTACTCTGATGCAAAGATGAATGAAACTCAGAGGAGCTGTGTTCCAATAGTCAAGTGGAAATGGTCTTTGGAGCCATTTCCATCTTGACCTACTTTAAACAATCTCCTTGCATGATTATCAAATCACATTTTCTGTAGGGACAGGAGATTGAATATGATAATCCGCTCATACTAATCTGCTTACTTCATTGAGGATCAGCACTAGTTTTATTACATTTTTTTCCTCAAAAGGACCTCATGAGGAATTTTTTTAAACATGCTTTCTTTTAAAAATTGAATGTTGAATAAAATGGCATGACAAATAACTTTGGCAGGAAATACAGTATTATAGAATTAATTAAAATAATTTGGTCAAACTAAAAACTATGAAAGTAGAGCCAATTTAATGATTATAAATGTTTTTGAAAGAGGCTCATACTAAAATAATTGGACAGGTAATATCTGCCAT
The DNA here is from genome assembly GCF_900747795.2 of Erpetoichthys calabaricus. Taxonomy (NCBI): domain Eukaryota; kingdom Metazoa; phylum Chordata; class Cladistia; order Polypteriformes; family Polypteridae; genus Erpetoichthys; species Erpetoichthys calabaricus. Next base: position 159,976,176 of record NC_041399.2, read on the forward strand.
CTACGGTGGGCTGGCGCCCTGCCCGGGGTTTGTTTCCTGTCTTGCTCCCTGAAGTTGGCTGGGATTGGCTCCAGCACACCCCCATGAACCTGTGTTAGGATATAGCAGGCTGGATAATGGATGGATGGATATCTGCCATCTTGTTACATACACAAAATAATTCAGAGCATGTCAAGAACCTTTTATTTGATTTTTTTCCTGCTAATAATCCTGATAATTAAACATTTCTGACTATCAATTTTACACTACAATACAGTGGAATAACACTGCACAACAAAGGTTTTGCTTCTTGAAAACTGTTGGGTGTTTCATATATATTTTTGGGTGGTGATTACGAATATCACATCAAAATTTACCCATCATGTACCATTTCAGTTTTGCCATGATTTTTTCTTATATTTGTATCCAAAAATTTTCGCTTCTGTAAGTGACTTATCAACAACAGTTTGTGCAGCCTGGGCATGTCCAGGCATGGAATCAGGCCAGGTTGGAAGCTGTTCTGTGGAAGTTGACATCCTGGGCACGCCTGGGCCGGTCTGAACGAGCTTGACGCTGTCTCAGCATGCTATAAAGGTGGCTTGCATACACCGATCCTGCTCATTTGGTTAATAAAGATAGTCAGTGTGTATGTATAGTATCAGTATAGTAAAGTATAGTATCTGTAGCAATATAACAGAAAGTAAGCTTGATGCTATTGACATTTTGGTGTCTGGCGATATGTCTCGTCAATGCCGTAACAGCCGCAATACATTCTGCTATATCTGTGGCAAATATACACCTGCGCCTCAGAGACGTTGGATGACTGCTCTTGTGAAGAAAGCTTATCATCTGCATTTCGGCTGCAAAATTGGTGATCGAGACAAGGAATGGGTGCCTCACATTTGCCGTGCGACATGTGCTGTCAGTCTGAGAGCCTGGCTCAGAGGCACTTGAAAGATGATGTTGTTTGCTGTTCCAATAATATGGCAAGGACAGAAAGACCATGTGATGGACTGTTACTTCTGTTTGACTAATGTGTCTGGTTTCTCTGCCAAAAACAAGAAGTCGATTGAATATCCTAATCTGCCTTCAGCAATGAGACCCGTGCCAAATGACGACAGTCTTCCAATTCTGAAATCACCAGAGGATTGGACCTTAGACGAACCAGATGAAGAAACTGCAATGCAGGGTACTGACAGTGACATTGACCCGGATTTTGAACCGTGCTTATCAGGTGATCCACATCTGATAACACAGTCCGAATTGAATGATTTGGTCAGAGATTTGGGTCTGTCAAAAGCAAAAGCCGAGCTGCTGGGTTCGAGACAGCAGGTGTTTGCTGTCAACAGGTACAAAAATTTCTGTGTTTCGAGGCCGACATCATGATATAACCAAATTTTTTGCACAAGTCAACAGTCTGTGTTTCTGTTGTGACATTGATGGATTGTTCTCGGCTTTGGGTTGTGATCACAACCTGGAAGAGTGGTGTCTCTTTATTGATTTGTCAATGTTAAGCCTGAAAGCTGTTCTGCTACACAATGGCAATGTTTATCCTTCAGTACCTGTTGGGTATGCAGCACACATGAAAGAAACGTATGAGAATATGGAACTGTTGCTGAAGCATGTCCAGTATAGCAGGTACAACTGGAATATCTGTGGAGTTCTTAAAGTCATTGCTCTGTTACTAGGACTGCAGCTCGGCTATACAAAGTACTGTTGTTTCGTCTGTGAATGGGACAGCCGTGCCAAAGAGTTGCACTATTCTCGACAGAACTGGCCACTCTGTAAAAAGTTAGTTCCAGGACAGAAAAATGTGGCACATGAATCACTTGTTGACCTGGCAAAGATATTTTTGCCTCCTCTTCACATTAAACCTGGACTCATAAAGAATTTCGTGAAAGCACTGAACAAGGAAGGTGAAGGTTTTCGTTATTTAAGACAGATGTTTCCAAGAATAACTGACGCCAAGATCAAAGAGGGCATTTTTGTTGGCCCCCAGATCAGACATGTTATGAGTGACAAGCAGTTTGAAGATCTGTTAGTTGGGCCGGAAAAAATTGCCTGGAAAGCCTTCAAAGACGTTGTTGACAATTTTCTGGGAAATTACAGAGCCCCAAACTACATTCAGCTGGTAGACAAACTTCTCAAAGCATACAAGACAATGAAGTGCAACATGTCACTCAAGATTCATTTCCTCCACTCACACTTGGACTTCTTCCCAGCAAATCTCGGTGCTGTCAGTGACAAACACGGTGAAAGGTTTCACCAGGACATTACTACGATGGTGAAACGATACCAGGGCAACTGGAATCTGTCAATGCTTGCTGACTACTGTTGGACACTGCAACGTGATGCACCAGACATTGAATACAAAAGAAAATCAGGAGCAAAACACTTTTAATTCTGTTGAATTTAATAGCTTATGCGAAACATAAACGTGACTAAATACGTTATTGTCAGTAAACATATACTGTAAATGTCTATTTCTCAGGGTTCCTACGTGATGCAGTAAAACCAAAACTATATTTGTTCATACCCAGTATATACCTGTCACAATCAGCAAGACTTTTAAAAAAATTGTTGTGCAGTATAATCAAGATTTCTCTAGGTATCCAAATTTTCCATATATACTGTACATATATATTATTTGAATGTGTTTTTGTTAACTTGCAAGATGTTCTTATTTTGTATTTGAGGAAAAATTGTCACACATTAAAGGATTGCTCTATTTGTTGTAAATTTGTCAGCACATTTTGTGAAAATCAAATTTTCAATTACCCTCTGTGCTCTTGTTCGTTTACTAATATTTTATTAAAAACAGCTGTAGTAATTTTTCTTGTGAACATTTGCTCATTGCTTCCATTAAATGTTGAAAATTTGGCTTGAATGGCTCATATTGATACAATTTAATATATATGAAAATGTATTTTATGTCATGTGCATAGTACTATCAAAAGAACTACATTACTAACAGGATGTTTGCTTTTTCTGTGAAAATGATGCTGCAGTAATACTAGTCTTTGGCATGACTCTTATTTAAAGAACTTTACTGCTTATACAGGAGAGGCAGCAATAAAACTGGAAATTGGACTCCAGGGAGGTGTCATAGTCAAAATGCCAAGATAAAAGTCATTACCTGCAAATCAAGAAACTAAAAATCAATGCTGAATATGTGGATAAGAATTATTGTCAATTAATGTGGCAGCAAGTGTAACAGGGTTTTCTGTGTTTTATTTGTATTTTAAGGTTTGTTTTTTTTTTGTATTTCCCCAAACTTGTTATACCACTTTTTTGTAATACTAGCCCTCCCCCGTGGCCCCACCTGCTTAGTAGTGAAACAGGACAGTAAGGAGGGCCCTGCCCGGCTCCCCACTCCTGATGTCACGCTTCCCCCTCCCCTTGGCCCACAGCTTCTGTCTTGGATTAGTACGAATATATTGCTCCTGAAAGAAAACTTTGATTCTTAGTGCAATGAGAGAAGTCGCAAAATCAACCGGAATGCACTAGCAAATTATAGAAAAAAGCCCGATCTAAATCTGTTAAGTAGTTCTCTCGTTCACTAGCTATGCGGAGGTAAGGAATGCCCCAAGGCTGGCACGTGATGAGGAGGGCCCCGCCCCGCTCCCCTCAGCCCACTGCTTGTCTCTTGGATTCACGCAAATAAATCGGTAATGCAAGCGAACTATGATACATAGTACAATGAGACAAGTCACAAAATCAACTGTATTGTTCAAGCAAATTATAGAAAAAACCCCGATCTAAATCCATTAAGTAGTTCTCTCATGAAAAGCGGACAGACAGACAGACTGACTGACACTGGATTTTATACATATAGAGATGTACATAATCTTAGGTAGGAACCAGTCATTGGGAGAGCATGTGTTACAGGAGTACTCGTGTCCTTATTTCAGCAGGTGCGTATTTGGCTTGCTAGAGATAGGATGGGCTTTGTGGCGCTCCATTTATTTTTCTGTTTAAAAATAGTTTTTTTTTATTTAGTATTGAAGTGATTCTTTGTTTGCATTGTTTCTCCTCTCTTTTAGAGAAAAGTTTGAATAGAAGCGCCCCAGGAAATTATGCAAGAGCCTCGTTTTATGTTACAATTACTTTTTTTTTATTTTCAGGTATTACTGTTTGATCATATACAGTGCATCCGGAAAATATTCACAGCGCATCACTTTTTCCACATTTTGTTATGTTACAGCCTTATTCCAAAATGGATTAAATTCATTTTTTTCCTCTGAATTCTACACACAACACCCCATAATGACAATGGTTATGTGAATGCCTGGCTCGTAGTATAACTGAGAGTTTGGCGTGGGTATTATTACTACATTGTATTTCGACAACTCTGCAGTTGTATTGGCCGGTCACGTGATGTGATTCGGAAGTGAAAGCTGTGAATATGGCGAAACGTAAACTGACTTCAAGTGAGGTTTTGCAGGCGATTTTAGACAATAATACTGATCATGATTGTAGCAGTTCTGAAGAAGATTTTAGTGACAATGATGATCAGCAACGTGCGCTGCATGATACTGTGAAGGACGACGCATCGGATGATGGCGATGAGTGGGTGTATCCCCAGCATCTCAACTGGACTGCTGCCCGTGGTGAACTACCATTTCTGCATCCGTTTGAGGCAACGTGTGGATTTACTGTTGATGTAAACAATTACACTGCTGAGCAGTTTTATGAGCTGTTTGTGTCACCTGCCTTGATCAGACATTTTGTTCATCAAACACATCTGTATGCAGCACAGTTTATTCAGAAAAATCCCAATTTACCTCCACATTCCCGTGTTCATGCTTGGGTAGACACTGATGAAAACGAAATGAAAAAATTCATTGGGATTTTGATGTTGATGGGAATAATCAGAAAACCAGATATTGAGATGTACTGGTCTACAGATCCTATGTATGCAACACCTATTTTTGCAGCTATCATGAAACGTAACCGATTCTCTTTGCTGCTGAAATTCTTTCATTTCAATGACAACAGCAATGAGCCAGATAAGAAAGATCCAAACCGTGACCGCTTGTTCAAGCTACGTCCTTTGATTGACCATTTCTTTGAAACATTTCAGCAGGTATTTCAGCAGGTAAATACTGCTTGAATAAATGAAAAAAAGTAAAAAACTGAAAATTGTTCAGATTTCGCCCGGCATGGGGAATATTTAGGGAGTTGGCGGTTAAAGGGTTAATGACCCAGTTCCTATGTTTTCATGCATACTTGAGTCGCTTGGCCTTGTTTCCACGTTGGAGATATGGCTTTTTGGCTGCAACTCTTCCATGAATACCACTTCTGGCCAGACTTCTCCGGACAGTAGATGGGTGTACCTGGGTCCCACTGGTTTCTGCCAGTTCTGAGCTGATGGCACTGCTGGACATCTTCCAGTTTAAAAGGGTAATAAGCTTGATGTGTCTTTCATCTGCTGCACTAAGTTTCCTTGGCCGACCACTGCGTCTACGATCCTCAACGTTGCCCGTTTCTTTGTGCTTCTTCAAAAGAGCTTGAACAGCATATCTTGAAACCCCAGTCTGCTTTGAAATCTTTGTCTGGGAGAGACCTTGCTGATGCAGTATGACTACCTTGTGTCTTGTTGCTGTGCTCAATCTTGCCATGACATGAAACTGTCTTCCACAACCTCACCTTGGTAGCAGAGTTTGGCTGTTCCTCACCCAGTTTTAAGCCTCCTACACAGCTGTTTCTGTTTCAGTTAATGAC